>NC_052087.1:17630742-17931112 GCF_015852505.1 Tachyglossus aculeatus | reverse complement strand
CAACTGTGTCCAATCCTCACTGGCCTTTCAGCTGCTTTTGGCATTGTGGACAACTCCCTCCTCAATCAATCAGTGGTATTTATTGAGCCCTTACTTGTGTAGAGTACAGTACTAATTTCTTGGGAGAGAACAATACAGCAGAATTGGCAAATACATTCTCTGCCACTTGAAACACAATCAGGTTTTGCTGATAAAGTCAATCAGTGGTATTTTTTGAGGGCTTGCTGGGTTCAGAGCACCGTACTAAGTACTTGGTAGAGTAAAACACAACAGAATTGGTAGACATGTTCCCTGCCCACAAGAAGCATACAGTCTAGAAAACCTGATTCTCATTCTACCTTTCTGACCACTCCTTCTCAGTTGGATCAACTGTACAGTCAATATATTTATTCTGATTATTGTACTGTCTCCCCACATTAGAATATAAGCCCCTAGTGGACAGGGACCATGCCTCACACTTCTGATGTACTTTTCCAAGTTCTTAGTACAGGGCTCTATACCCAGTGGGTGCTCAAAAATGCCATTTCTGCCACTCCTTATAAACAGAGAAAGTAAGCATAAAATATTCACAAATAATCTGAATAACTAAGCATACAATTCAATAGACATAGCTGTATACACAAGTGCTGATGATGGGTATAAATGAGCTGTGGTACTAGTGGTTCGGGGAAGTTTTATTTATTTCAGGAAGGTTTATTTATCCTCTTTTTAAATGGTATTTGTTAAGAACTTACTATACACCAGGCACTGTCCTAAGCACTGGGGTAGGTACAACCTAATCAGGTTCAACATAGTCCATGTGCCATTTGGGGCTTACAGTCTTAATCTCCACTTTACAGATAACAGAGGCTCAGAGAAGTTAAGTGACTTAACCAAGGTCACACATTAGACAAGTGGCAGAGTGGGTATTAGAACCCAGGTCCTTCTGACTCCCAGGCCGGGGCTCTATCAACTGGGCCACACTGGTAGGGAGAGGCAGGCAACAACCAGCAAATCAGACAGTCATTCCCAAACCTATTTACCCAGAAATCCAGTATTTACACCCCTTTGTCCCCTGGGAACCTCTATATTCTGTGGGGCACTAGCTGCAGGGATTGTTTCTCAAAGGCTGAATTGTACTTTCCAAGTGATTAGTACAGTACTCTGCACACACTGAGTGCTCAATAAATACAATTGAATGAATTTATGAATGGCACCTTGAATCTCCACTCAGAGTGGACAGACCTGAATCATTCCCCCTGAGGGTAGCCTTGGACTGAGAGCCTCTCTGCAGAATCTTCTAGAGATGATCAAGTCATAGGTTTCCTAGTGACCCCCAACTGCTCTTTATGGCTTTCTGGATTCCTCCGGAGACTCTGAGCTGGCCTCTCCTGAGCTTTCTCCATGTGTTAAGAGATGCTTTTCTGGAACTTTCTGCTTGGTTTCAAGATCCTTAGCTTGTCAGGGTAGAACTTATCAAAGTCTTTTTTCTCCTCTTCTTTTTAGACAAAGGGCAAACTGCTTCACCCAAACTCGTGCACACACATGCACACACACACATACACATAGAGGCCCCTGCCAAACCCAAATATCCCCCATATAATTTTATCTACCCTCAGTCATATGAAGTTTTTCTAGTTACTACAAAAGAACCCATCTGTACAGAGTTATTAAGTGTTCAGCAGATGGATTGTCATACCCTGTGAATTACCTGGAAATTTGGTAAGACTTCAACATGTTCTTCATGACAGTGAATTACTTGCTTAAGCAGGTAGCTTTGGAAGAGCAGAATTCAGAGAAAAAAAATAGAGAGGCACCCTGACAAAACTGCTGGCCCCTTTACTGCCAAAGCATCTTGGCTTACCACAGTTCAGGCTGCTTCAGTGATGACTTTATAGGAATACAGTACCTCATAAAAATGAGGAATGTTTTTCTGTTAATATTTTACGGAATGCCAGATTTACTAGGCTTCTCTTTTGCCCCTACATCTCCTATTTCTCTAACATTATCCTCTCAACATTAACCATTGAATGACTCAGGATCTTGGGATCTCACTTTGCAGTGTCCCTTTTATTTCCAAGGGACTGGAAACAAATACCTGAAGATTGTTGAGGAGTGCAGTAGTAGTAGACATTAATTTAATGTCTGTCTCCTCTTCAAGAATGTAAGCTCCTTGTGGGCAGGGAATGTGTTTACCAACTCTCTTGAATTGCACTCTCCCAAGTGCCTAGTATAATGCTGTGCAGACAGTAAGCATTCAATAAATAACATGGATTAATTGATTTCTGGATTAACAGTAGTAGTATTAGTAGTACTATTTACTCAGTGTCCATTTGGTGCAATGCATTTTACTAAGTGATAAGCAAGCAAATGACATATTCCCTGCCAACAAGGAATATACCATCTTATGGGGGAGATAGACATAAAAGTATTGACAGAGTAATCATTCAATTAATCAATCAATCAATGGTACTTATTAAGTGCTCACTATAGGCAGAGTACTGTACTTGACAGTTGGGAGAGCACAGTACTATACAGTTGGGTCCTTTGCCCACTAGGAGCTTATGGTATAGCAAGGTATAATCATTCAATGTAATCATGTAAAGTAATAATTCATTCATTCATTCAATCGTATTTACTAACCACTTACTGTGCGCAGAGCACTGTACTAAGCACTTGGGAGAGTACTATACAGCAATAAACAGACACATTGAGTTTACAATCTAGACAGGAGGAGACAAGTATGAATATAAGTAAATAAAGTTACAGATATGTACATAAGTGCTGTGGGGCTGGGAAGGGGAAAAGGACAGGGAACAAGTGATGCAGAAGGTAGTGGGAGATGAGGAAAGTTGGGGTTTAGTCTGGGAAGGCTTCTTGGAGATGTGCCTTCAATAAGGCTTTGAAAGGGGAGAGTAATTATCTGTTGGATTTGAGGAAGGAAGGGCATTCCAAGATAAAGGCAGGACTCTAGGGGTTGGCAGTGAGATAGAGACACAGTGAGAAGGTTAGCACTAGAGGAGCGAAGTGTGTGGGCTGGGTTGTAGAAGGAGAAAAGTGAGGTGAGGTAGGAGGGGGCAACGTGGTGGAGTGCTTTAAAGACAATGGTGGAGTTTTTGTTTGATGCGGAGGTGGGTGGACAATCACTGGAGTTTTTTGAGAAGTGGAGTGACATGTCCTGAATGTTTTTGTAGAAAAATGATTTGGGCAGCAGCGTGAAGCATGGACTGGAGTGGGGAAAGACAGGAGGCTTGGAGGTCAGCAAGGAGACTATGTATATTTGAATAAATGTACATACATAAGTGTCAACGACGAATATAAGTAGGCAACTACTAAATGCTAGGGCATTTGATGTTCACCCCACCCTTAACCCCACAACACTTGTGTACGTATCTTTGAATTATAAATTATTCATTAGTCTTCTCCCCCTGTAGACTGTAAACTTGTTGTGGTCAGAGAATGCCTTGTTCAACACTGTTGCATTGTACTCTCCCAAATGCTTAGTACAGTGCTCTGCACATAGTAAGTCCTTAATAAATACTACTGATTAATTGATTTATTGAGATGGCTAATGCTCAGATGCCTGAAATTAATCAGGGAAGGCATTTTGGATGAAGACATTTGAGCTTTAAAAGGGGCTTTGAGCATGACTAGGACTGTGGTCTGATGGATTTGGCAGAGGGAGTCCAACCCAGGGTAGCAGCATGAGTGAGGAGACAGAGGTGAGAGAGTCAAGAGTGAAGTACAATTAGAAGGTTAGGAATAAATAGAGTAGCGGCTGAAAAGAGCATATATGTACAATGGAGTGAGTTGGTGAAAGGACTAGTAGTCAGTTGTGAGTTTTTGTTTGCTGTGAGGGCTACAGAAAGGAAGAAATTCTTGCAGCAGTGTGTAAAATAGATTAAGGAGGGCAAGTGCTGTAGGCAGGGAGATCAGTGAGGAGGGTGATATAATAGACTAGCTAGAGCTTGCACCAGAATCAGAAGTTTTTGGGTAGAGTGGAAGGGGCAGATCCAGGAAATACTGTGTAGGAGTAACCAGCAGGATTTGTCAGGTTGAAAGTGAGACTTGAAAGACAGCAAGGAATCAAAAATTACGTGAGTTTTCAGACATCTGAGGCAAAGGCGGCTGCGGTGTTATTGATTGAGAATGGAAAAAGGAGAGGGAGACTTTGGGGAGAAGAGGATCAGTTTCATTTTAGACATAACATGTTTGAGGTGCGGCAGGGCAGCTAAGTGGAGATGTTCTGGATGCAAGAGGTAAATTTGGGAGTCCAGCATGGAAGAGATGGCTGAAACAAGTAAGCAGATGAGTGCAGAGTGACAAGAATAGGCAATACAGAACAGGGCCGTGAGGGACACCAACAGTTAGGAGGTGAGAGGCAGAAGAGAAACTAGGGAATGAAACTGAGAGGGAGTGATCAGTCTAAGAGGTAGGAGGAGACCTAAATAAATGTTTATAAATATAATAAATCTTTATACATCTTAATCTCTGTCTCCCCCTGTAGACTGTGAGCTCACTGTGGGCAGGGCGTGCATCTGTTTGTTGTCGTACTGTATAGTGCTTTGCACAAAGTAAGAGTTCAATAAATATGATTGAATGAATGAATAAGTGAATGAATCATGTTAGTACTATTGCAACAAAGCTGAGGCCTGAAAGTATTTTAAGGAGAAGGGAGTGGCCATAGTGTTAAAGAAAGCTGGAAGGTCAAGGAGGATTGGGGCAGAGAAGAACCCCATGGATTTGGCTACAGAGGTCCCTGATTACTTTAAAGAGATGATCTTAAAGAGCAGTCTTTGGTGGAGTAAAGGGGTCGAAAGCCGGATTGTAGCAGATTAATCAAGAAGAGGAGTGCTGATGGGGAGGAATTGAAGGTAGTGCTTGAAAATGATGATAGTGAGAGCAGGGAGATGAGGTAGTTGCTGGAGAGGGCCGTGAGACCAAGAAAGGGCTTTTTAAGTATAGGGAAAAAGTGGGCATGTTTGAAAGCAGAAGTGAATGAGCCCATAGAGTGAGAGGTTGAAGACAGCAGCGAAGGAGGGGAGACATATGGGGCAGGTTCTTTTAAGAGCTGAGAGGGGATAGGGTCAGTTGGCAGGTGGAGGGGGAGGATTTTGAGGGTAGACAGCTCCCCTCTTCTTGACAAACGACAGGGAAGCAGGAAAAAGATGAAGAAGAGATAAGTAGAGTGCTGAGGAGGTGATGGAGAGACTTTGAGAAGTTATCTGCTGATGGCATCAGTTTTGCCAATAAAGTAGTTGGCAAGGTCATCAGGGTTTCTTCAGTAAATATTGATTTTGTTGCTCAGGCACTTCCTAGGAAAGAGCAAAAGGCTGCATAGATTACTGAAGTTACCAATCTATCTTAGTTTCATTGGAACATATGCCCACTAAGGTCTGTTTGTTTAGCAACCAGACCCATGTTTCCGTTACCTTTCCCATTGTTGTCTGAACACTCATCAACCATTTGAAATCCAAGATAAGAAATCTCCCCACCTCTCATGCCTCTCTAAAAGCAAGCCCTAAATAATTATCCGGTGAATATGTCATTTCCTGAGTTTGTCTAGAAAATGTCCCAATTATTTCAAGTGCTTTTTTAAATGTATCATCCTCTCCCATTTATGACTCACCACCTTTTAACAGTGTCCATACTTGCTTGAGGTTTAGCACTTCTGGGTGAAACACATTACAGCTATATCCACTAAGACTATAACTGAGGCTGATGGGTAGGGGTCTCTAACTTCAAAAAGGGAATCTGAAGAGCAGTAGCATAATTGGAGAAGTGGAAAGATCAAAGCTCCTTATGGACAGGAAACGTTTCTGCTCATTCTGTTGTATTGTATTCTCCCAAGTGCTTAGTTCAGTGCCCTGCATTGATTGTTGATTGATCAAGTGGGGGGACAGAAGAGAAAGAGACCCAGGATGATCAGTCAATTAATAAATACTATTTATGGAGTGCTTTTTTATGTAGAACAATGCACTAAGTGCTTGGGAGATACAGTACAGTTGGTAGTCATGATCCCTCACCTTGAGGGGGCAGATATAAAAATAAATTAAGGTAGGTGTGGGGTGGGCATCTAAGAGCTTAAGGGGTGGAACTAAGTGCATGACTGATGCAAGAGGGAGGGAAAAGTGGTTGGGGGGAGATGCGAGGTTAGTCAGGCAAGGATTCCTGGAGGAGATGTGATTTTAGTAGGATTTTGAAGATGGGGAGAGTGGAAGTCTGTTGGATATGTTGGGGGAGAGAGCTCCAGGAAGCTGGGAGGTTGTGAACAGGGGTTGACAGCCAGTGATATTAGAGCAAGGGATAGAGTGAGAAGTAAAAATAATATCAATAATAATAATTATGGTATTTGTTAAGCACTTACTATGTGCCAGGCATTGTACTAAGAACTGGAGTGGATACAAGCAAATCAGAATGGACACAGTTCCTGTCCCAGGTGGGGCTCTCAGTCTCAATCCCTGTTTTACAAATGAGGTAACTGAGGCACATGGAAGTTAAGAAACTTGCCCAAACTCACAGAGCAGACAAGTGGCAGAGCTGGGGTTAGAACACATGGCCTTTTGACTCTCAGGCCGCTGCTGTATCTACTGTGCCATCCCTTAAAGACTGTTAGCTCGTTGTTGGGTAGGGACTATCTCTATATGTTGCCAACTTGTACTTCCCAAGCACTTAGTACAGTGCTCTGCACACAGTAAGTGTTCAATACATGTGATTGAATGAATGAATGAATGCTTCCTGTGGTGTAGTGGAAAAAGCACGGACCTGGGAGACAGAAAGACCTGATTTCTGACCCTGGCTCTGCCAATGCTTGCTGTGTGACTTTGGGCAAGTCACAACTTCTCTGGGCCTCAGTTTCCTCAATTGTAAAATGTGGATACCTGTTCTCCCTCCTACTGAGACTGTAGATCAATGAAGGGCAGGAACTGTGTCTGACCTAATTAACTTGTACCTATCCCAGTGCTTAGAACACTGTTTGACACAGATTAAGTGCTTAATGCCATAAAAAAAAATAACTGTGAGCAGGTTGATGTTTGAAGAACAAAGTGTGCAGGCTTGGTTGTAGTGGGTGAGGAGTGAGTACAAGTGGACAAGAGGACAAGGGAAGTTTAATGGCCTAGTGGATAGAGCACAGCCCTGGGAGTCTGAAGGACCTGGATTCTAATACCTGCCCCACTACTTGTCTGCTGTGTGACTCTTGACAAGCCACAACTTCTCTGGGCTTCAGTGACCTCATCTATAAAATGGGAAGTTGGACTGTGAGCCCCATGTGTGACGTGACCTGTTTCCAACCTGAATGGACTGTGAGCCCATTGTTGGGTAGAGACCGTCTCTATATGTTGCTGACATACTTTCCAAGTGCTTAGTACAGTGATCTGCACACACTAAGTGCTCAATAAATATTATTAAATGAATGAATAGCATCTATCTACCCCAGCACTTAGTACAGTGCCTGACAGCTAGTAAGTGCTTAACAAATACCACAAAAAAGTAAGGGGGAGAGATTTGATTGAATGTCTTGAATCTGATGGTGAGGAATTTCTGCTCGATGTAGAGATGGATGCAGAGGTAAACCATTGAAGGTTTATGAGGCATAGAGAGGTGTGAACAAGAATATAGAACAAGTTTTCCTCCATTTCTGACCTGTGATCCCCTCCTCTCCATAGCCCTGTTCCCACCTCAGGGATGACCCGAAAGTGACAGAACAAGGAAAAGGAGGTCTTCAAGCCCACAAAACTTTGAGGATGTCCCTGAAGTGGATGCTTGGCTGAGGAAATGATGTTGTGGAGACAGGTTGAAGTAGAGGTTGTGTCAGGTGCATGACTGAGTTGGGCTAAGCCTGGATCTCCCTGAACTCCCTCTCTGCAGCTCTTGTCCAGCACTAGAGAGGCCCCAAATAAAACAGATCAGAGTGGGGCAAGGTGGGAGGGAGCACCCTTACCCCAGGCTCAAACTAGACTGCTCAGCCATTGCCTGGATAGGTCATCCTAAAATACAGGGAACTAAGTCTGGGCATGATTCTGTCATCTTGTCAGCTCCTAGAGTGCAGTACATTTCCTAAGTACAGAGAGTTTAAGATTGCTTGAAACCAAATGAGTTATGAATCTTCTCATCTACCTGTTCCCAGAAAAGGTAGCAGTGGAACTCACAAATGATAATTTAATCAAGTTGTCATTTAAAATCTGACAAAATAATTTTGTATTGCAATGATGACATCTTTTCCAGTGTTATGAAATCACTGGTAGTATCACTGTCAAGGGGAGCCAGTAACAGCTTAAAAATGCAAAAAAAAGATTATTTTGTGAATTAGAAAGCTGTCTATTGAGATATCTCAGGGCACTGAGGACAAACCACCTGATTTCTGAATCTGACATTTAAAGGAGGTTGCAATTCTGGCAGTAATTTATAGGATTAACTCAAGTCCAATTTTCTCAAGGTCTCTATTTTTTTTCCCGGTACAGTTATTCAAGGAGAACTGGTATGTGGAAAATTGGTATTCATTACTTTTTGTAAGTGTAAAGGGCAAACAGATATGAATAAATAACTCTGGGCATCATTTTAAAACAAGTTCCAGTCTGGGTGACTAGGCTTAACTAAGTCTTTTGTCAAAAAACCCCTCAAAATCATGTTACTGCTAAGAAATGAAAGTGTGTGAGGAATATACTGGAAGGGAAAAAATGGTATTCAGGAAACTAAAGTTGTGGAATACGGAATTTATGACACCTGAACAGCCCTATTTAGGAAATGAGAGAACTACTCCAAAGAATGTGCAAAATTTAAAACAAAGATTGAACATTTTTGGCATGAAATACATAGACAATCTTGCCTTCTGGCACCAGGTTTCAGGATATTTACAAAAAGTGTTGGAAATATTTATATGCCACAAGTTTGTTTTTTTAAAGTTGTATCTGGAGTGGATAAACACAGAGCAAAACGAATCAGTGACCTTATCAGTCACAAGGAAATTTTTCATGGTCCCTATGGGCTAAAGACACAATACCATAGAGAGGAGAATAGACAATTAGCATTGATTGGTGGGAAAAAATGCACTTTGAACAAAAGTAGCACACAGAAAACATGAGATGCTTATTGTATCTGGGCAACAAGTAAACATTTTTTGGACCATTGTGTGTCTTCTATAGAATGAAACATTCTTACTCAGAACCACAGGGACTCGGGAGGAAGTGACAATAATCAGGATGTCACTGCAAATGTAAACTGCAAACCAATTTTTTAAGGGAGGTTGGAATCTTTTTGTTCTCTGAGGAATTTCAGTATACTTCATCTGAGAATTCTCCTGGTGGTATCTATCCACATCACTGAGCAATACATTCTTTCTGGGCACAGATACCCAGAATGAATAGCAAAATCAACAGAAGGAAGAATGACACAACAAGATCAAGAAATCACATTAATATTAATGGAGAGAGAGTGAAGCAGTCTTGGTTTTACTGAGAAAATGGGTTGGGGGGATTAAATAAGGAGAAGGAATCTCACCCAGATCTTGCAAATGAATTGGCCCTGGGGGTTGGCAGTTGGATGGCTGAAGACTTGGGCAGTCTAGGCCTAGAATATGAAGCTTCATCCTTCTGATGGAAACAAAGGGTGAGACACTGATGTGGCTGATTTAATAAATCACCCAGGTCTGACCAGGGACATCATTCTTTCCACACCAATCCAGGAACACTATTCTCCAAAGCGGGGAAAGTCAGAGTGGGAACCTCAACTTCCCCAGGTTTTCTCTGTGGAAAAGGAAGTGGCTTTTCCTCTAGGTATTGCAATCCAGCTGGTCTTCCAGCTTCCCATTTTCATTCATCCATTCAATCACATGTATTGAGCACTTACTGTGTGCAGTGCACTGTACGAAGACTTTGGTAGAGCATATTTGCCACTTGGCTTACTCCCAACCCTCTCTCTGACCCTGAAAGATTGTGGGAAACCATGATCTCCACCTTGATTTGTCCGCACATCTTCATACTATGTGAAGTACAGTTAGGGATGAGAGGAGAGGGAGGTTGTCTAAGGACCCTGTGGCCCCTGTCAGAGTCAGAATACTGGGATGGATGAACCACAGGTCTGATCCAACATGTGTAATTCCATGTTATATGTTCTAATGAGATGGTTTGTCAAGGAAACCCAGGTTCTGGGTAGAAAGTGTAAGAACCTAAATTTATCTCTGGGAAACATCAATCATCCCCCTCAGCGAGTCATTCTCCTTGAGTCATTAGATCAGGAACTGACTCACCTGGTCTAATTAGCAATCTTTGGGTTGGGTTAGTTGGTTGAGAGGCATAACAATTCAGTATTCTTTACAGTAACATTGGGCAAGAATACTTGCAGGCTGCTACTTGAAACTTCACACATGGCTTTGCTGCTCCCAGATTATGGGGTGATAGGAACAGCAGGATTATATCACTTCCTTTGACATGACTCAAACTGTACATAGTAGGATCCATTTATATTTAGCTTGTCCAGAGAGAAGTTGAAATCCCTTCTTTTTTAGATATACACATTGGAAGTCTATTTTTTTTAGATATTTGTTAAGTGCTGACTCTGTGCCAGACACTGTACTAAGTGCTGGGGCAGATAAGAGCTAATCAGGTTGGACACAGTCCATGTCCCAGGTGGGACTCACAGTCTTAATACCCATTTTACAAATGAGGGAACTGAGGCACAGAGAGGTAAAGTGGTTTACCCACGGTCACACTACAGACAAGTGGCAAAGTGGGGATTAGAACCCAGGTCCTCGGACTTCCAGCCCATGATCTATTCACTAGACCACACTGCTTCTCAAGTTAAGGGAAAACACCTCCTGTACCTGTTATACCATGCATCTTTGGGTTATTAATATTCACCCAGCATACTGTTAAACAGTGTAAGAGGAAGGAGAGTTGAGACCTTTTAATCCTCCTGCAGGCCTTGTTACAGTGGGGACAGGGAGTACAAAATCTGCGAAGCCTTCCTGTAAGAGTGGAAAACCTGAAGTCCAAGGATCCTAGCTCTGGAAGCTTGGGGCCATGGGAGAAAAGAGAAACAAAACACTCACTAATTGCTTTAACAGCACCTTCCACATTTCACAGATCCTGGAGCAGTGCTATTGATTTTCCTAAAAGTCAGTTAATGCTGACCCAGTCTGAGGAGTCAAGGGAGAAGGGGTACAGCTACCTCTAGCTGCCAACTCTCCTACCCTCTCTCTCTCTCCACTTGGACACATAGTCTTCCCCTGCTTGGATGCTTTGTTCTTCAGACATGCTGTGTCCTTCACAGATATCATGTGGCTATCCAACCCAGATAAATGGCAGGTCCATCCATTGCCATTATCAGTGGTTCAAGGTCCTGGAGCAAACAACAAGCATTTGGGAGGCTACAGCTGCATCCCAGGGTACCTGGGGAAACACGAGGGCCGCGGATAAATTTTAAATTGTAATCCTCTAAATCTGTCAAAAGAAGACAGAAACATATGGGCCTGCTTCATCAAAACCTCCAGTCTCTGGCTCCTCGGGGTGCAAATGTAAGTTATCTAACAAAGAGGTGCTTCCCTCAAGGGATAAGCCTTTAGCGGGTTGGGCCAATGGACTGAAAAATTATCAGAGAAAATATTGGGGCTGGGAGTGGGGTTGAAAAGGAAAGGAATGGGGGCTGGGGGGGGGAGAGAGAACAAACAAACATGTCATGCTTTCCTTTTCTCCAAGCTCTCTCCCTCACTCCATGTTGCCATGACTCCCCCTGTGCTATGCTCAGCACTCACCCCCACCATAATTTCACAACTCCACCCATAGAAATTCCCTTTGTCCAAGCTAAAGTCAGAGCTGGCCACAAAGAAGAAGCTGGGGGATGGGGAAAGGAGAAAGGTCTAGTAGGATTCCAGAAGCAAGTTTGAGGCCCGAGTATGGATGCCTATTGGAGTCTCCTCCTGCTTAACCTTGGATAATCACCAACCCAATTTATATTAAACCATGTCTAATGTATTTTTCCTAGTGCTTAGTACAGTACTCTTCATACAGTATGCATTTCAATACCATTACTACCACTACTGTAACTACTACTACTGAACAGTTGCATTTCAGCGCACACCTTTATGTTAAGAAATTTTATTTTTGAAAGTGCAGTCATTGAGAGACACTACTAAGCATGGTGTAGTCCCTGCAGTGGGTAGAGAGGTGAGGGGAAGGGTAGTGTGGCTGAGATTCCCATGCCCGAGGTTCAGTTTCCATTGAGGTCCCTGTAAAGGAGAGGTGGACCCCAATTCCAGAAAGGGCTGGGGACAGCAGAGAGGAGCTGCTGTGGCCTGGGTCATCTCAGGACAAGAGAAGATGGTCCTTGGGATATGACCTTCAGGAGACGACTAGGTGTGGGTGCTCACCTCCCTACCTGCCATGGGGGATCCAATGAAGAATGGGCCAGGCCAAGCTCCCTAGGAGGCTCTTAGCCCCTGGATGGTAGAGAAGGGCTCCTCCTACCTCTTGCCCCTTCTCTCTTCTCAGTGACCACCAGGCTGGAGGAAGTTTGGGGCATGGGTCTCCCATCTTTCCCAGCATCCCCTTCTTAGAAGGGGCAGTAGTGGACAGAGCCCCAGGAATCTCATGTGAAATTAGTCTAGCCTTCCTGGGGCCCATGTTGTGTTGTTGAAAGTCTCCATGACCCCCATATGAGAAGCAGCGTGGCTCAGTGGAAAGAGCACGGACTTTGGAGTCAGAGGTCATGGGTTTGAATCCTGGCTCTGCCACTTGTCAGCTGTGTGACTTTGGGCAAGTCACTTAACTTCTCTGGGCCTCAGTTACCTCATCTGTAAAATGGGGATGAAGACTGTGAGCCCCCTGTGAGACAACCTGATCACCTTGTATACCCCCAGCGCTTAGAACAGTGCCTTGCACATAGTAAGTGCTTAATAAATGCCATTATTATTATTATTATTATATCTGGCTCTGGCTACCCACTTGAACCACTATTGAGACTGAACATCCCAGGGTACTCCCAGGGCCCAGCATCCTTTGCTGCATATAGCCAAGGTAAGGATTTTCTTGGGGTCCCTGTTAACGTGTCCCTAGATCACACCAGGATTTTCCTGACCTCAACTAGTCTTTCTTGCTAAGGCCTGGTTACTAAATCTTGAAGAATGCAAAACGGCCACTCTTGCTGTGATAGTGATCTCTCCTAGTTTATGAGTTCTATATACAGGCTCCATCAGCACACTCTTCTGCTATAAACAGGTAACTGGTACTTAGTTACTTAAGGATTTAAATGCACAGTACTTGTACAACAGTCTTAAACCAAGTCCAGGAATAATCACCTATCCCTGATCTAGAATTGATTCCTAACTTACCCCAGGGAAGCCACCCCCAAGAAGCAGCGTGGCCTAGTGGATAGAGCACAGGCCTGGGAGTCAGAAGGACCTGGGTTCTAATCCCAGCTCTGCCACTTGTCTTCTGTGTAACCTTAGGCAAACCACTCCACTTCTCTGTGCCTCAGTTACTTCAACTGTAAAATGGGGATTAAGACCGTGGGCTCAATGTGGGACAGGGACTGTGTCCAACCTGATTTGCTTGTATCTACCCCAGGGCTTAGTACTGTGCCTGACACATAGCACTTAAAAATACTACAATTATTATTATTATCCACAGATTTACCCTGGCAGTTCATTTTCCTGGTCCACACTTTTCCTGGTGAACACCAGGTTCACAAGGCATCTCCCCAAACCTCCTGTGATGGTGACCTCGGCCCCCAAAGTTGCTCCCTCCAGGCCCTAAAGTGGACTCTGTTGTTCCCTGTGGCTAAGAAGAAATAATAATAGTCATATTTGTTAAGTGCTCTACTATGTGCCAAGCACAATACTAAGTGCTGAGGTAGATACAAGATAATCAGGTCAAGCACAGTCCCTGTCTCACCTGGGGCTGGCAGCTTAAATCAGAGATTCTATTCCGGACTCTCCCCCTTGCCTGTTGTGAGACCTTGGGCAAGTCACTTAACTTCTCTCTGACTTAGTTTCTTCATCTATAAGATGGGGATTCAATACTTGTTCTCTCTCTCCTGATTAGATTATGAGCCCCAGGTGGGACAGGGATTGTGTCCAACCTGATAAGCATGTATCTACCCCAGTTCTTAGAAAGGTGCTTGACAGATTGGAAGAGCTTAGCAAATACCATAAAAAAATAGATTTTGAATCTCTTTTATGGATGAGGAAACTGAAGCTTGAAGAAGTTAAGTGATTTGACCAAGGTCCCACGGAAAGCAAGTGACAGAGCCGAGATTAGAACCTAGGTCCTCTGACTCCCAGGATTATGCTCTTTCTGCCAGGTCATGCTCCTCAAGTTTCTTCTGTAGTACTCCCCTACCCGTTCCTTTTCTTTTCCCAAATCTTCCATTATAGTTTGGCTATGCTCCAGCTGATGTTACCAAGTTAGTGACTGACATCCTGTGCAAATAAGCTTCCCTTTGGGAGGGTACTAAGGATTGAGTAATTCGCTGCTCTACAAACATCTGGGCCTTTCTCACTTCTTTATGTGTGGGACTGGTCTTGCTTGTGCCACCACAGTAGCCAAGACCACATGCAAGCAGGGAAACTTGGGGTCTGGGGCGGGGACCCCAGGAACCTGGGATCCCCAGCCAGATGTGCCCAGGTTTCTGCTGCCTGACCCTCTCCTCCCCTGAGAGGAAGGGGCCAAGACACTCTCCCTCTCCCCATGGCATCAATGTTGGCCATAGAGGAAGGGAACTCTGAAGTTGACCAGGAATGGATGGAAGCATGAACTCTAGGCTTGTCCATGAGGTAAATGTACACTGCTTTCATTTTTTATACTGTTAATTGTTAATGTTATTTTATTGCTGATGTTAGTATAATTTGTTTAGTTATATTTAATGAGCCATAAGAACTTTAAAAAAACATTGGAATAAAAATATGTCGAGAGTGATCAGCAAAGGGGTGTCCTGCATTATTGGGTGAGGACTTTGGCAAAGGAATGTCCTGTATTCGCGAGGAGGCCATGAGATTTGCACAAGAGGTGGTGCCATCAGTGGATACACTCATCACACTTGTCATTGCTCCATCCTGGCCCCCACACCAGCTGAATTTCTTCTTCAGCCCCTCACTCTACTATTGTCTGTGGCTCCTGGAAGTTTCAAAATGGTTTTAAGGGCATGCTCACTTTGTTAAACTTTCACACCTCTCTAAGCCAGGGTGTCCAAGTGCTTTGGGTACTATTTTGAAAACTTCCAGGTGGACAGTAGGTAAAGGAACTGACAGAATCTCAAGTTAAGTAGGGGTAGGGCAGCCCACATTTCTTGACATGGGGGGTGGTCAGTAGGACCTTTCTGAATGCAGAACTGTCCTTCCCATTTTGGCCCAGCTGGTCATCTTAACCAGATTGATCCAACTGTTTTCAAATGATGAGAGATCTCAGGCAGGTAAGAGTGAACTATAAAGCAATCTGGTCCCCTAACATATAAGGAACAAAAAGCCCAACACTTTGAACTGCACCCAGAAGCTAGCATGTGTCCAGTTAATCCAAATTAAAAAGTTCATAAAATACAGAGTTCATTTGAATGGAAAGTTTTCCTCATTAAGAATAATTAAAACTTTATTTCATTAGTTCATTCATGCATTCTGTCATTCAATGCTTGCCCACTGTGTGCAGAACACTAGACTATGCAATATGCAATATTGGACTATGCAATACGGAAAGGTACAAGGAAGACAATTCAGACACAACCCCTTGACCCCCAACCACTCACAACCAAAGAATGGGGGAAAGGGGACTGATGGAAGTGATTAAGCACTTAGTACAGTGCTTTGCACACAATAAGTGCTCAATAAATGTGATTGAATGAATGAATGAATGAATAAAACAATATAAGAAAACAAGGAGAGCGATAAAGATGCAGCAGTGGTATGTTACATGCTCCTCTGGAGATAAAAGAGCAGTTTTCTGGCTACTCTGTGCCCTAGCAGAGATGCCGTAATAAAACATTCACAGCATCCATGACCTTCCAAATGGGCCAAAGTTTCAACAGGTAGGTAGGTGAACTATTGAGTGTCTTCTGCCTGACAGAAACCTCCCCTTTCCCCCATCCTGCAGGAAGGGGATTGGAGACGGTGAGGGCGTGTAATGTCTCTTCTGTGGGCCTCGGAGGGTCCTGGGACTCCAATGGAGGAGGTGCAAGTCACATGCCCTGCCAAGGGGTCATCTAAAACCCCTTTCCATCTCCTTTAGGAAAAGTGTCTTAGTGTTGATTTTCCTTCGAGAGTCAAGCCCCATCTACTGGCTGTTGTCGGGACTTGGCAGGTACCAGGTGTTGGTTCCACGGGTCAGATACTTCCATTCTTTCATTCAATCGTATTTATTGAGCGCTTACTTTGTGCAGAGCACTTTACTAAGCGCTTGGGAAGTACAAGTTGGCAACATATAAAGACGGTCCCTACCCAAAAACAGGCTCACAGTCTAGAAAGGGGAGACAGACAACAAAATAAAACATGTGAACAGGTGTCAAGTCATCTGAATAAATAGAAGTAAAGCTAGATGCACATCATTAACAAAATGAATAGAATAGTAAATATGTACAAGTAAAATAGAGTAATAGGTCTGTACAAACGTATATACAGGTGCTGTGGGGAGGGGAAGGAGGTAGGGCGGGGGGGGGATGGGGAGGAGGAGAGGTAAAAGGGGGCTCAGTCTGGGAAGGCCTCCCAGAGGAGGTGAGCTCTCAGTAGGGCTTTGAAGGGAGGAAGAGAGCTAGCTTGGTGGATGTTCAGAGGGAGGGCATTCCAGGCCAGGGTTCAACGGTGGGACAGGCGAGAACGAGGCACAGTGAGGTGAGCGGCAGAGAAGCAGAGGGTGCGCACTGGGCTGGAGAAGGAAAGAAGGGAGGGGGCGAGGTAATGGAGAGCATTGAAGCCGAGAGTGAGGAGGGTGCCAAGCGTGCTATATGCCAAGCACTGTTCTAAGTGCTGGGAGAGATACAAGGTAATCAGGTTGTCCCACGTAGGGCTCACAATCTTCATCCCCATCTTACAGACGAGGGAACTGAGGTCCAGAGAAGTGAAGTAACCCCATCATCACATCAAACTAAACATGTCTAAAGAGAACAGAGAGGAGATGCACTGTCAGGGTAGGGCAGTAATGGATTTTTGACCTAGCATTAGTCAACTGTCTTGTAACACCTCTTGCCAAAATGCTTGATTTGTTTATTCAGAGAGATACCCCCTTGGCCTAGTGAGGACAAGAAATGGAACATGGTGGCTTTATAGCAAACAACAACAACAATAATAATAATAACAACAGTATTTGTTAAGTGATTACTATGTGCCAGACACTGTTCTAAGCACTGAGGTAGATACAAGATATTCAGGTTGGACACAGTCCCTGTCCCAGGTGGGGCTCCCAATCTCGATCCTCATTTTACAGGTGAGGTAACTGAGGTGCAGAGAAATGAAGTGACTTGCCCAAGGTCACACAGAAGCAGACAAGTGGCAGACCTTGGATTAGAACCCATGACCTTCTGACTACCAGCCCTGTGTTCTACTATGAACCCCTGGTGACCTTTATCATAATCCTCAGTGAACCGAGCACGTACAGTGCAGCTGTCTTAGCCTAGCCCAAGCAAGGAGAGAAGCCTGGCTGCCCAATCTGTCCTGTTTGACTGCAAATGCTTTAATGAGTGCTTGGCACCTGTGCTCTCCCCCTGTGCCAAGAGCTGCATGGCCAACAAGATGCCAGTGTATCTTTCTGTGACATAAGTTGACTTTGTGATGCTAAAATACGAAATGTTGGCCAGGGTGAGTGGCAGCTTTCTAACAGAGTTACTTAGATGCCAGTATAAGTGAATAGTCTGGCTTTTCACTTCAACTTTCTTAGGAGAGAATGTAGGGTTGGAACCTATGTAGAAGTCTTTCCAGCCAGAATTTTTGTTTTTGAGAGTGGGAATGATTAGTTACATTTTTTTTAAATGGACATATTGGAAACCTCTAAAAACTGAAAACAGAAAACTGTCATTGCTGTGGTGCATTTCCATGGCAATAAACCTGGGCCTTGGAGGGTGTTGACTCTAACACTCAGAATCAAGCCTGTCCCACCCAATGGGAAATTAGTTCTTACAGAATAATTCAGCTACAGCTGATATTTTGTGTCTCAGTGGGCGCATCTGACCTGAGTGACCTAAAATGGCTTTTAGTTGCAAATCATTCACTGTAAACCTGGCTTTGTTTGGCCCACAGCAGGACCCAGTGGCACACTGGAAACAAATACCCCTGTGGGAAAACCTAGACATATAAAGTATACCTTTTTCTCCTTTTGCAAAGTCAACACTAAGCCTAGGACACACTTTAATTAGTGCTGAGGCCTCAGTCTGTCCTGCTGAAGAAGGTAAGGAAATAGAGATTAGGAAACTAGGAATTGGTAGTATTCCCAGCTGGTGTTAATTTTTCCCCACTTCTATTCAGTGCAAACCCATTGTCTGATGCCAACCCAAAGTTAATAGTAGATTTGAGCTGTGAGGACCCAACTGTAATTAGAGACATATTAGACCCACCTCCGAGTCACTGAAGTCACTCATTCATTCCTTCAGTCGTATTTATTGAGTGATAACTGTTGCAGAGCACTGTACTAAGCATTTGAGAAAATACAATACAACAATAAACAGTGACATTCCCTGCCACAATGAGCTTATCAATACAAATAAATAAAATTACAGATAAGTACATAAAGTGTTATGGGGCTGGGATCCTGCCCTCAAGAAGCTTACAATACTTTCTCTCCACAACTCACTGACTCCTGAAGTTTCTCTGTGAATAGATCCCCAGGATAAGAGATGTCCAAACCAGGCCTTGTTTCCAACAGTTTGCAGCAGGGAAAACCTAATCAACATAATCACTTTTGGCAAGCTGCTAGTGGAAAGCTACTTAAGCAAAAGCAAGTTCAAAGTGTTGGTTAGAGCTGATGGATTTCAATTTCACATAGCATTAGAGAAATAAATCACATCCCCTTTCCCTGCAGGTCCCCAACCAAGAACACACTGGGCCAAGAGCAGAGCAGAGAAGTCCTGCCAAACCATAGAGTGCAGTAGATTAAAACCCCAACAAGGGATAGGACTATTGCTAATAGAACATAACATCCCATCCATTTTCTTTTATTTACTTTTAAGGGAACACTCTTGCTTCAGATGGACTCTCATTTCAAAGGCCTCAATCCTTATGTTTAACATTTACTGTTCAAACATCAGAGCAGCAAAGTCATTCTAACCTGAATAACTGAAATATGAGCCAAAATTCCTAGCTGTTGCATCTGTTTTTGTTAGAGATATCCTGTGGTTCTGAAGGCAGCTCTGATCGCCTCACAACAGCTCCGCTTACATCACTGAGTTATGGCGGCCCATGACACAGATTCAAACACATCTATCAATATGAGAACATTTCCCCAGCACTTCCACATTGCCCAAATCCTGGGAAAACAGCCTCTTAATGGGAGGGGGGGTGGGGGCAGGGGGCATTGTTAGGGTTAGTTGACTGGAGTCATGCAGCAATAAAGCTGGGGGTTCTATTTTCAACCTTCTCAAAATTTGTCCTGGTTCACTGCCTATGAGCCTGTGGCCCAACCTAATTTATAGGTTTGCGCTAGAAACAGGAAAGCTGGTGGAGGGGTTCTGTTTTCATTAATCTAGTTTTTATTTGCCAAAGTACACATTAAATCACCTCACAAGATGAAAAAGTTCATAAGCATGCAATTGGCTTTGGGTCTAATGTTATTTGGTGTTTTCCTTAACTTTATATTTTCAAAGTCTTTTTATTTCATTTTCATGAGCTTCTTCCCTTTTTCAAAAAGGCCTTTTCTATTGAAAAATGGCTCTTGTGACCCCAGTCCACAGAGGGCAATTTAATCCTTGATGCCCAGCTAGCCCTTGTTGTAAGAGCACTGTGCAGGGGACCTCGCCAGAGTATGCTAATTCTGATAAGGCTTTGTTCCAGCCCAACTGAGCAGGTGTGGAATACAGAGAGGCTGGGGGGAAGGGAAGTAGGTTTAAATCGGGCATGTGCAGCCTCAAAATCTAACCCAGAAGTTGTGAAGCAAAGGCAAGAAAGGACATTCAAAAGGCAGCTGAGAAAGCCATGAGAGGAGATCTCAGAATGGGCAAAAAAGCAGGATGCCAGTGGGTGGGGGGGGGGGTGAAGAGAGAGGGAGAGAGGGAGAGAGAGAGAGAAAACAAATGGACATAGAGAAAGAAGAGCAATAGCTGAGAGCTTTGGTTCCCCCTCAAAGTCTTCCTGCATTTTAGCTAGCTTTACCTATTTTTATAGTAGCAGTAGTAGTAGTAATAATAATTATAATATTTATTGAGTACTTACTATGTGCCAAGCATAAGATAATCAGGTGAGATACAGTCGCAATCCCACATGGGACTCACAGTCTAAATAGGAGGGAGAACAGGTATTTCCTGTCATTTTACAGATGAGGAAACTGAGGCACAGAGAAGTTAAGTTACCCAAGGTCACACAGCAGCACGGCCTAGTGGTGGGGACCTGGGTTTGGTTCTGCCACTTGTCTGATGTGTGACCTTAGACAAGTCACTTAACATCTCTGCACCTCAGTTACTTCATCTGTAAAGTGGGAACTGAAGACTGAGAGCCCTATGTAGTTTGGGGATTGTGTCCAACCTGATTAGCGTATCTGCCCCCAGCACTTAGTACAGTGCCTGGTACATAGTAAGCGCTTAACAAATACCAAAAAAAGTGATAGAGCCAGGACTAGGACCCAAGTCTCCTGACCCCCATAGACCCGTGCTATTTATTCATGATGAAAAAGCAACTGAGCACAGTAAGGTTAAGTAATTTCTTTGGTTCCTTCAGAGAATGGTGTTTATTGAATATCTGTGGGTTCCGCGTGCTGTACTAGTTGTTTCTTTTAGTAAGGAAAGAACGGGGAGGGTCAGAGTGGTTTTAGAACTCAGGGAAGCAGCCTGGCCTAATGGAAAAAGCATGGGCCTGAGAGTCAGTGGAATGGGATTTTAATCCTAGCTCTGCCACTTGACTGCTGTGACTTTGAACAAGTCACTTAATTTTTTGGTGGCTGTTCACTCCCATGTAAAATGGGAGTTAAATCCAGCTCCCTCCTGTTTAGCTTTGTCAGGCAGGGACTGATTGTCTTGTATCTACCCTACCCCAATGCTTAATTTAGTCCTTGGCACATAGTAAGTGCTAAACAAACACCCTAATAACTCAGATGCCTTCCATTCAGCCCCACAAGGCTGTTTAAAACAGCATTTACCCCACCTGCCAAATCCCAATTACTTCCCACACTCATCAGTATAAGAGCGATGACCCACTGGGTTATAGTGAGCAGCAGTAACTTAAAAAAAATCCTCAGACTCATGCTGGCAGGCTAACATGCTTGTAACCAGTCATAAAGAAAACTATTAGGCCCAGCCTAATATTTTCAAACATCATGGAAGGCACCAGGGTAGAGATCATCCTGCTGAAAGTTAACACTCAGAAGGCCTAGTGTGAGAATGTGGAAACTTTCTTCTTCATCTCTTTTTGCCATAATCAAAGCCAAACCAACCCTCGAGACCAGACTTTTTGGGGCTGGGTGATTTCTGGAAAGAATCTTTCATAGCAAGTATCATTGAGCTCCACATCTTTCCAGCGCAGGTTGAACTCCAAGTGACCAATGCATGCAGAGGCAATAAAAAATAAGAAGCCCCCTCACTATCTCACATCCAAGCCTTCCCCAGGAGCTCTGATTTGCACATAAGCCTGATTGACAAGAAGTATTTCATGACTATTCTCACCATGGGCCCTTTCTCCCCAAACTGCTGCCTGACTGGTAATCAGAAGGTCATGGCTCTACCACATGTCTGCTGTGTGACCTTGGGCAAGTCACTTAACTTCTTTGTGCCTCAGTTACCTCATCTGTAACATGGAGATTGACACTGTGAGCCCCATAAGGGACAGGTACTATGTCCAACACGGTTTGCTTGTAACCACCCTAGCACTTAGCGCAGTGCCTGGCACACAGTAGGCACTTCAGAAATACCACAATTATTATTATTATTATTATTTCCACCATGGCAGCATTACCCAGTGGATAGAACACAGGCCAAGAAGTCAGAAGGACCTAGAACTAATCCCAACTCTGCCACTTGTCTGCTGTATGACCTTGGGTAAGTCACTTAACTTCCCTGTGTCTCAATGATCTCAATGGGGATTAAGACTGGGAGCCCCCTGTGGAACATACACTGTGCCTTGCCTAATTACCTTGTATCTATCCCAGCACCTAGGGCTGTGCCTGGTACATACTAAGGGTGAGGACATTTTTTGATCTTGTTAAACTTTGTGACTTCAGACTTTTCATTCAATAATAATAATAATGGCATTTGTTGAGTGCTTGTTATGTGTAAGGAACAGTTCTAGGTGCTGGGGAGGTTGCGAGGTGATTAGGTTATCCCACGGGGGGCTCACAGTCTTAATCCCCATTTTGCAGATGAGGTAACTGAGGCACAGAGAAGTTAGGTGACTTGCCCAAGGTCACACATCTGACAATTGGTGGAGCCGGGATTTGAACCCACGACCTCTGACTCCAAGGCCCGTGCTTTTTCCACTGAGCCATTCAATCTTCCATTGGTGCAGATCCTGTTCACCTGGGGTGCGATTCAAATTAATAATAAATAATAATGATGGCATTTATTAAGCACTTACTATGTGCAAAGCACTGTTCTAAGTGCTGGGGAAGTTACAAGGTGATCATGTTGTCTCATGGGGGCTCACAGTTTTAATCCCCATTTTACAGATGAGGGAACTGAGGCACAGAGAAGTTAAGTGACTTGCTCAAAAATTCATTTTTGAGCTTAATTCTTTTTCAAAAACAAGTCTGTGTGAGAGCAAATGAGGTACCAGAGCTTTGTAATTAAATGCAAATTCTTTACCAACTCCCTGCCCCTCCCCCCGGAGTGTTTGTTTGCTTGTTTGTTTTTTTACACTGGTATGTACAATTCATAGGATATTTGTTACTCATTGATTAGGTAGAGGTTATCTGTCTACAAGACTTTCTCCAAACAATGAAATTCTCCAATGTCCTGCTATGGGGCAAGGAAGATTCAGATGCTGGTGATAGCAAATATTTCTTTCTGCATCAGATATTTAAGAGACATCTGTAAAACTGTGTTGAAAATACAATTGAGGCTTTTTCCTCTTGGCTGGGTCATCACAACACTATGATAAGAAATATTTGGACAGTGTTAACAGCCATTGGAAAACGTTTAGTACATATTTACTATTCTTTTTATTTTGTTAATGATGTGCATATAGCTTTAATTCTATTCTGACGATTTTGACACCTGTCTACATGTTTTGTTTTGTTGTCTGTCTCCCCCTTCTAGACTGTGAGCCCGTTGTTGGGTAGGAACCGTCTCTATATGTTGCCAACTTGTACTTCCCAAGCGCTTAGTACAGTGCTCTGCACACGGTAAACGCTCCATAAATATGATTGAATGAATGAATGAATGCTTAACAAATACTATTTAAAAAAGCTAATGTCAAGAGTCCAAGCAGCCTGGCATTGGGAGGAAGGAGGGAGGTCTGGACTGCTGGTGTCCCCAGTCCATGCTGCAGTAGCATGCAATCCCACAAGACAGCTGTTCTGTCCTGCAAAGTTAGATCCAGGATTTGGCCGCCGCATAAGCCAGCATATGGGACAACTTCCCAAAATCTCTCCCTCTAGCAGCTCTCATGGGTGAAAAGAGATAGGACAGTTCTCAGTGTGATGATGTTGGTGGCATTTATTAAGCACTTACTATGTGCAAAGCACTGTTCTAAGCACGGGGGGGGGGGGGATACAAGGTAATCAGTTTGTCCAACGTGGGGCTCACAGTCTTAATCCCCATTTTACAAATGGGGGAACTGAGACACAGTGCAGTTAAGTGGCTTGCCCAAAGTCACACAGCTGACAAGTGGTGGAGCCAGGATTGGAACCCATGACCTCTGACTCCCAAGCCCGGGCTCTTTCCATTGAGCCACACTGCTTCTCTAGCCTGCCTACTAACACACTGCACTCCATGGCCACCTGCAGGAATAATGCTGGCTGGGAGGAGAGAGTGTGAAGGAAGATGCCCAAGCCCCTAGCACCAATAATTGTCATACTTGTAAAGTGTTGAGTATGTGCCAAGTACTGGACTAGCAAACAAGTGGCAGCACTGGGATTAGAACCCAGGTCTCCTGACTTCCAATCCTGTGCCCTTTCTACTAGGCCTTGCTGCTCTAATCAATCCCTTTGTTCAGGACTGAGGCTCATCCATCATCCCTGATAGAAGGCTCCATCATCATCAGTTTGGATACGAGTGTGAAAAGAATGGGATCAGTTTACTTGATTTTTCTTTCCCTCCCTCTCCCCCCTGCCACCCCCTACTAGATTGTAACTGCTTGTGGGCAGAGAACATGTCTACCAACTCTATTGTATTGTACTCTCTCAAGTGCTTAATACAGTGCTCTGCAACTAGAGAGAGCTCAATAAATTCCACTGGCTGACTGATTGTAGAGTTGGGTTTGACTTGTGGAGACTTCTGACTGCTGCTCCATTCAGCATTCAAACTCAGATGTTAAGTTTCTATGATCTACCTTTCCTGGGTTCTAGATCCCACCTCTGCCACTTGTCTGCTGTGTGACCTTGGACAAGTCACTTAACTTTTCAATGAGTTTCCTCAATTGTAACAAAGGGATTGAATACCTGTTCTTCCTCCTTTTTGGACTAAGAACCCAATGTGGGACAGAAGTTGTGTCTGGCAGAAGTTGTGTCTGACCTGATTATCTGGTTTTTACCCCAGTGCTTAGTATGTTGCCTGGAAGATATCAAGTGCTCAAACAGTACTGCAGTTATTATATAGAGAGAAGCAGCCTGGCTCAGTGGAAAGAGCACGGACTTTGGAGTCAGAGGTCATGGGTTCAAATCCCGGATCTGCCCACTGTCAGCTGTGTGACTTTGGGCAAGTCACTTAATTTCTCTGTGCCTGTTACCTCATCTGTAAAATGGGGATTAAAACTGCGAGCCCCCTGTGGGACAACCTGATTGCCTTGTAATCTCCCCAGCGCTTAGAACAGTTCTCTGCACATAGTAAGCGCTTAATAAATGCTATTATTATTATTATTATTATTATTATTATGACTGCTGACCCTTTTGTCTTAAGCAGCTCAGGGGAATCTCGCTTAACTGCTGGCCTCTAGTGGTCGAAAGGATCCACTGCATCCAGGTGCCTTTGAGCCTTTGGGGACTCTGACCAGTGGGGGAATTTGCCTGATTTCTTAAGTTTCTTAGCCACCAAGCTCATTTACTTTCATCACCTTTGGACCTAGAGACATACAGATGAAATTATTTCAGGAGAGCAAGTGTTGTCTGCGGCAGAATCACTCCACGGGCAGCAGCAATCTGTGCCACCTTCTGCTCTGATCCTCCAACCTGACACTTTCAGTTATAATAATAATAATAATAATAATGGCATTTATTAAGCACTTACTATGTGCAAAGCACTGTTCTAAGCGCTGGTGTAGATACAATCAATCAATCAATAGTATTTATTGAGTGCTTACTGTGTGCAGAGCACTGTACTAAGCACTTGGGAAGTACAAGTTGGAAGATACAAGGTAATCAAGGTAATCAAGTTGTCCAACGGGGGGGCTCACAGACTTAATCCCCATTTTCCAGATGAGGTAACTGAGGCACTTAACTGAAGTTAAGTGACATGCCCAAAGTCACCCAGCTGACAACTGGCGGAGCCGGGATTTGAACCCATGACCTCTGACTCCAAAGCCCGGGCTCTTTGCACTGAGCCACGCTGCTTCCCCCAGCCACGCTGCTTTCCCCCTTTGCTTGCCACTTTAAGTGTTAGTTTGTTAGTTATGTTGCACTGTTGCAGGGAGAGTTGAACAGGGATTGTGATAGTAGCTTATTGCTGGGACACAGTTCCCAGGAGCACCGTGGCCCCACCATCCTATGTCCAAACCAGTCAAGCATGTTGCATAATCATTTAATAACAGTTATTGAGTGCCTATGTTTACTGAGAGGGATATTAAACCTCTAGACTGGGATTAAGTCTCTTTATGGGTAGGGAAAATGTCTACCAACTCTGTTCATTTATTCATTCAATCGTATCTATTGAGCACTTACTGTGAGTAGAGCACTGTACTAAGCACTTGAGTGAGAACTATATAGCAATAATCAGACACATTCCCTGCCCACAGTGAGCTTACAGTTTAGTCTTACAGTTACAGTCTGTTGTACTCTCTCAAGCTCTTAGTACAGTGCTCTGAACACAATAAATGCTCAGTAAATGCCACTGACTGATGGATTGGGTTAGAACAATTATGTAAGAGACACAGTCCATTCCCTCAAGGAATTTACAATCTCACAGGGGAGATAAAGACACAAGCCATTCACAAATAACTGGAAGAGGAAAAAAGAAACACTGTCTAGGGGCTGTTCAAAACAGAAGTTTGGAAGGTTAAATCAATAAATGAAGAAATGTAAGTTAGTATGCAAGAATAATAATAAAAAGCCAAGGGTAGATCAATACCCATGAATGCTCAGAGTAGCTATTAGTTGGTAGAGGCCATGGAATATGTAATCTTAGTTGGAGAAAGTTTCCTGAGAAAGATGAGCTTTTAGGGCAACTTTGAAGATAGGGAGTGCTGCTGTCTGGTGGATTTGAAAAGGATGGGAGTTCCAGGAAGAAGCAAACTTGTTAGCAAGGAATTGGAGGTGGAAAAGTGAAGCATGAAGTAGAGTGAGAAGCTTAGCTTGGGAGGAACTAAAAAATGAGTGTATATGCAATGGGAGAAGAGAGGGGATGAGAGAGAGCTGATGAAGTGTCTTAAGCTCAGTGGCAAAGAGTTCCTACTTGATGCAGAGAGGAATGGGTAACCATTGAAGGAGAAAGTCATGGGTTCTAATCCCCGCTCTGCCACTTGTCTGCTGTGTGACCTTGGGCAAGCCACTTCACTTCTCTGTGACTCAGTTACCTCATCTGTAAAATGGGGATGAAGAATGTGAGCCTGTGTGGGACAGGGACCTTCTCCAACCTGATTTGCCTGGGTCCATCCCAATGCTTAGTACACTGCTTGGTACATAATAAGCGCTTAACAAATACCATAATTATTATTAGGGAGTAAGGAGATGAGTCCAGAATGACATTTTATTATTATTTATTTTTTATTTATTATTTATTTTATTATTGTTATTATTATTATTATCATAGTTGTTAAGTGCTTACCATGTTCCAAGCACTATCCTAAGATTCTAAGAAGTTGACAATTTAGATGCAAGTTAAACAGGTTGGACATAGTCCCTATCCTACATGGGGCTCACACTCTTAACCCCAATTTTACAAATGAGGTAAAAAAAAGTAGAAAAGTAGAAAAGTTTAGTGACTTGTCCAAGGTCACACAGCAGATATGTGGCAGAGCTGGGATTAGAACCCAGGTTCTTCTCACTCCCAGGCCCATGCTCTATCCACTAAGCCATGCTGCTTCCAAAACAAAAAAATGATCTGGACAGAAGAGTGAAATATGGACCTGAGAGACTGGAGAAAGGTACATAAATCAGGAGGTGGTTACGGTATTCTAAGCAGGGAACAATGAGCTCCTAGCCCAGAGCCTTTAGATAAAGAGGAAGATGTGGATCCAGGAAATCTTGGAGGGGGAAAAACGATTTAGAAAGAGGCTGAGTGGGAGGCCTGAAGGACAAAGAAGAATTCAGGATAATCCAAAATCACAGTGTCCTTATGTTATACATAAATTGGACATGTACACATACAGTGTCAGTCAGTCACTGATATTTATTGAGCACTTACTGTGGTCAGAGCACTGTACTAAATGCTTGGGAGAGTAAAATATAACAATATAATATACCACACACATTCCCTACCCACAATGAAATTATAGTCTTACAAGCATAGTCCTCTTAGGCATCATTACAAATTGAAGGCAACCAATTCTTTCTCCATACAGGGGGTAAAATTGGGCTCATTACTATTATTAGCCACAAAGTACAGCTCGACAAAGGTCCATTACCCACTTCCATCTTCTGGAATAGCTTGAAATAACAGGGATGTGAAGGGAAGAGGAGATAAGTCAAGATGTAGGGAGTTCCATTCTGCTGGAAAGTCAAACTATCTCACATTCTTCTTTTGTCTTGCCAACTTCTAAGTAAATAAAAGGACATTTTTTGCATGCTGTACTTCAGACACCATAACAATTTGGACGAAGTTGGGCAGACGCAGCCTGCGCTTTCGTCCCCGAAAGCTCAGAATAAACAAGATTTGCTGCACAGAAAACTGGTGCTAGGCAGTAGAAGTTGACAACCCACTCCCCTCCCCCTCCTAACCAGTTCTCTCTAAAATAAACTTAGTGGTAAAGCAAGGAACACAATGTTTTCTGAGATATTTTACTCTCATTTAAAAAGTGTTTTATTCTCCTATAAATTTTCCAGTGTTTTCTTTTCCTGCGCCATGAGCAGCCCTGGCTGAGGTAAGAGGTATCATGAATGAAGTCTTGAAAAATGGTGGCTTTGGATTGCCCAGCGAACTGTCCAAACTGGACAGTCAGCAAAGACAGCAGAGTCAAATCAGCCAACACAAATACTGCTAGTGTTTTCTGCATCCCAAACACAGGTCTCTGGTGCAGGGAAAGTTTGAGTTCTTTTTAGAAAAAATAGGGGGCTGAAGATGGGCTGTGAGCCTGTTATTGGGTAGGGATTGCCTCTATTTGTTGCCGAATTGTACTTTCCAAGTGCTTAGTACAGTGCTCTGCACACAGTAAGCTCTCAATAAATATGATTGATTGAATGAATAGGCTTATTTGGGTTTTTCTGCAGAGAAATAATAATGATTTGAAAACTAAATTAAAAAATAGCTGTATGAAGAGATGTGATTATTTTTCAAATTCCAAAACATTGCATGGTCAGAATTACTTTTACATTGATTTCCCAGAATTAATAGGGCCTGGGTCTTGACACAAAATTCTCTCGCCACTTTAAGCCTCTACCCACACACCATTTCCCCAGCCTGGAAAGCCCTCTTCTTTCCTTTCTGCCACACCATACATTTCTCCTCTATCAAATTATGCTTAAAATAAACTTTGCTTAAAGCCCCTCTTTTTGAAGAGTCTTCCCAATTTAGCACTCCTCCAGTTATTTCAGTCAAATCCATACATATATGATTCTATCATATGTTTATTTACAGATCTCTTCTGTTTAGCTACATTCATGTTGTGTCTTTATTACGATAGTTTTATTAAGTGTTTACTTCATGTCAAACGCTATACTAAGCTCTGGGGTACATATTAATTAAGCATATCAAATACAGGCTCTGTCACCCATGGGGTTTAGTGTTAGATGGAGAAAGAACAGGAAACTGAGACACAGAAAGGTTAAACAATCATCCAAGGTCACATAGTAAGCAAAGGACAGAGCCAGGACAAGAATTCAAATTTCTTGAATCCTAGTGCTGGACTTTTTTCCACTAAGCCATACTTTATTTGCAGATGTGAGTATGTTGTGCCTTTGAGTGTGTAAATATGGGTCTCTCCTATATTCCTCCATATGGGCAGGGTCTACAAACTCTGCTGCACTGCACTCTCCCAAGCGCTTAGTACAGTCATTCATTCATTCAATTGTATTTATTGAGCACCTACTGTGTGCAGAGCACTGTACTAAGCACTTGGGAAGTACAAGTTCGCAACATATAGAGACGGTCCCTACCCAACAACGGGCTCACAGGCTAGAAGGGGGAGACAGGCAACAAAACAAAACATATAGATAGGTGTCAAAATCGTCAGAACAAGTAGAATTATAGCTATATGCACATCATTAACAAAATAAATAGAATAGTAAATATAAAATAACTAGAGTAATAAATCTATACAAATATATACAAGTGCTGTGGGAAGGGGGAAGAGGTAGGGTGGGGGGATGGGGAGGAGGAGAGGGAAAGGGGGCTCAGTCTGGGAAGGCCTCCTGGAGGAGGTGAGCTCTCAGTAGGGCTTTGAAGGGAGGAAGAGCCCTAGCTTGGTGATGTGTGGAGGGCGCTCTGCACACAATGAGCACTTAAATGTCAGTAATTGATTGCCTCCCCATCATTCATTACTTGACGTGCTTAGAACAGAGAGGATTTTTCTGTGGTTCCAGGATCAAACCTGACCCATTCACCCAAGTTATAGCAAGGCTCTTTTCTGTTCCAGAATGCCAAAACCATCCTAAAGTTAATTGGTCTGGTTATTTACGATTCGTCCCCAGCCAGAAATTTCTTGATATATCTATCTATATATCTATATATATATTTATTGTTCTAATATTTGACTTCATAAAGACCACAATTCCTTCTTCCTCTGTGTAAGCAATAGCCCCTGGTCTTCGGCCCTAGTGAAACTGAAGGAAGATGTAAAGATAAGATTCAGAAAGATAAGAAAATAAACTGCCATTCCTAAAAAAAGAATTTAAACAGTAGGTCATTGATCTTTATCTGTTTCTTTATGGCGTCAGGCTTGATTGGGAGTAAAAATACCTGTCGTGGGTGGATTTAGCTCTTCCTCCAGTACCACTCTGGAGCCTGGTACGGAATAACAGGGTCAGAGGGAATTGAGACTAGACATTTCCACACCCCAAGCCCAATCCACACATATATTACAAGGTAGGAAAGCAAGACTATCACAGCCTTATCCCATGGACAAACTGTAGAGATAGGTCATTTGGCAGAAAACGCAACTCTGAATAAAGCTTTCCACCAATGGGCTGCTCACATGCTCTTATGTCTCTGAAGACATTTAAAGGGTTAACTGGACAAACTCCTGTAGTTTAGTGTGGAGATGGTTCATCTGAACATGTGAACTATTGCTGAACTTTGTTAGTAGTTTTGGCAGTGTGAAGGATATCAGAACTGGATTCATTCCAAATGCTGCTTTTAGTCCTGTTCTTTATTAATAATTGATGGAGCAGATTGTATAATATATGGTCTTCTGCTCTGTATAGCAGAGAAGAGGAGATTTCTCTTAGCAAAACAAGTAGGATGTTGGACACTGGGCAAGGGACTGCACTTTAGATCTTAGAATTTAAGGGGTAAATAAACAAAACCCACCAGTGATGCAGAATCCTCTCCCCAGAGAGTCTTGCTTGACCAACAGCTCAACAGTAGCCTCTGGTTATCCTGTCTGTTCATCACCAAGCTGTTAATCAATCAATCAGTGGTGTTTATCAATAAAAAATCAATGGCATTTATACTAATAAATAATAATCATGGTATTTACTAAGCGCTTACTATCTGCCAGGCACTGTATTAAGCACTGGGGTGGATACAAGCTAATCAGGTTGGACCCAATCCCTTGTCCCACATGAGGCTCACAGTTTTAATCCCCATTTTACAGATGAAGTAAGTGAGGCACAGAGAAGTGAAGTGACTTCCCCAAGGTCACACAGCAGACAAGTGGTGGAGCTGGGATTAGAACCCAAGACCCTCTAAGTCCAAGGCCCATGCTCTATCCAAAGTCCCTATTGAGTGTAAAAAAAAGAAAAAGTACTTAGTAGGGCACCACAGGAACAAGACACTATCCCTGCCCTTAAGGAGTTTATTATCCAATCTATTGTGGAAAAGTGGAGGAATTGTAGGAAGTGGTTATCCTCAAGGCAGAATCACTGACAGCATGAGACCCCTCCCCACTTCCTAGTGCTATCCTGTTCCTGCCCCCACATGGTACTCTGTCCCCTCAGGAGTACACTTGCCCTGTGCTCTTAAAGTGGTGGAGGTCAGGGGAACCACTCTCCTCCCTTCACCTCAACTCTGTGCTGAGGAGAGAATGAGGTTCACTGTCATTTGATCCATCAATCTGTGATAATTATTGAACGCTGACTGTGGTTTGGGAAAGTACACTAAATATAATGGAGTTGGTGGACATGATCCCTGCCCACAAGAAGCTTACAGATATGAGGGAGAGGCAGACAATAGAGTAGATTATTAAAATAAATCATTGCTATTAACTTTTTATTATTGCATTTTTTCTGATTAATCTGGTGGTTTGCAGATTATAAATACCTGGATATTAGCTAAATACAGCATAATCATCTTTGAGTTTAAAATATCAAGATTATGTAGCAGATCCCAAACTGCTTCCTTCCAAATTGCTGTTGGCTTGTAAAAAATTCCCCATTTTTGGAGAAATTCAGTTAGACCCTTTGGAACAGTCCCAGTTGCTGATAATTAGCTTTTTTATGGTATTTGTTAAGCACTTATGTGTCAAGCATTGTTCTCAGTGCTGGGGTAGATTCAGATTTATCAGGTTGGACACAGTGCCTGCCCCAGGTAGAACTCACAGTCTAAGTAGGAAGGTGTAGGATTTAATCCTCATTTTACGATTGAGGAAACTGGGGCACTGAGTAGCTAAGTGATTTGCCCAAGGTCACACAGCAAGCAGTTGGCAGAATTGGGATTAAAACCCAGGTCTTCTGACTCTCAGGCCCAAGTCCTTTCCACTGGGCCACGTTGCTTCTCGAAGCTTTATGTTGATTGGCTTCAGTCTCAGTTCCTCTACTGGGTTCCCATTCTTATTTATTATGTATATTCTTGGAAAATGTCTTTCAAACAATAAATGATACTTATTGATCACTTACTATGTGCAGAGCACTGTATTAAACACTTGTGAGAGTACAATAGATTTGGTACACACAATCCCCACTCTTTCTACTTAGGGTAATAGCAATATTAACTGCTTTTATTGATTTTGTCAGGCACAGGAATCAGTTCACCAGAATGTGTTTGTTATCACTCCTTTATTGCTATTATCTTTAGAGCTGATTATTCAGGTGTATTTTAGGATTCTTACTTATAATATAGTGTTAATCCAACCCTGAACACTTGGTATAGTACCAGAGCAACAATATAATCCCTGTAGCATATCCAGGAGCCAAAGTAAAATTATCAGTTGGCATGTTCTATAGTCTTGTTGGTTGCCATATTTCATCTACTCTTATCAAACACGCAAAGTTTCCTTTTTTATGTATCTGTTATAGATTTTAGTGTCATTTCTCCTATCCCAAATCATCTTTTTTTAAAAAAAACCTAAACAAAAAACCTCTGAGAATAGGTGCCCACTGTATGGGGGAGTTAATGTATCCAATACTGTTCTAAGCACTGGGGTAGATACAAGCTAATCAAGTTAGACACAGTCCTTTCCCACATTGGGGTCACAATTTTAATTCTCATTTTACAGCTGAGGGAGCTGGGGCACAGAGAAGTTAAGAGACTTACCTAAGGTCACACAGCAGACAAGTGGCAGAGCCAGGATTAGAACACAGATGCTTCTGACTCGCAGGCCCATGCTCTGTCCACTAGGCCATGGGAACAAAAGCCTCTACAGATATTTGAGCTGAACTCCCAACCTTGTTCATCCCAGGACTGACAAATCCTTGAGTTTCCAATTAGGGCTCAGATGACTCAGAATAGTGGCTTTTTAGCTATTAACATTCTGAACCTGCCCCCACTTCCTAGTCCTCCTCTCCCTGATAAAGTTTCTGTCCCTTTTAATTTGTCAAAATTAAAGTCAGCATCAATGTCCCTCAGCAAACAGCATCTCTTTCTTCACTTGTAAATCAGGTTTAGTCGTATTGGCACGATTTGGGCTAAATTGATGGGAGAACGAAACAGGGCCTATTCCAGCATCCAGTGGGCACTCAGTGAACAAAACCCTACATTCCCTCACAGAAGAGCGGACTTAAGAACCTTCTGAGCCTTCCCCAGGAAGAATAGAGCTGCTGTTTTGTTTCCAAGTCAGAATTTGCTGCTGAATCCTTCGTAGATTCTCTGATGAATTATCCTCTCTGACTGAATCACCCCTTGATGATTAATAGCTTCTACCAAACAACATGGCCTAGGGGAAAGAGTTCAGGACTAGAAGTCAGGAGATCCAGGTTCTAGTACCAGCTCTGCCACTAACCTATCATGTGGCCTTGGGAAATCACTTAAACTTCTCGGCATCTAGGTTTCCTCACCTATAAAAAATGGAGATAGCATTCCTGTTCTCCCTCTCTGTTAGATATGAACACCACATGGAACAGGGACAATGTTCGATCTGATTATCTTCGATTTACCTCATTGCTTGGCCCATAGTAAGCATTTCATAAATACCACTATTATTAAAAAACCAGCCTAATTTTCAAGCTCAGGGTTTTGCACACAGTAAGCCCTCAATATATACAATAGAATGAATCCACAGGTCCCAAGTACAGCTAATCAAAAATATTTGAATCCTGCCACCAGATGGCATTGCCTGTCTATGCAAATCTCTACAAGTTCCCAGCCTCATAAATAAATAAATAAATAAATAATTGTTAAGCGCTTACTATGTGCAAAGCACTGTTCTAAGCGCTGGGGAGGATACAAGGTGATAAGGTTGTCCCACGTGGGGCTCACAGTCTTAATTCCCATTTTACAGATGAGGTAACTGAGGCCCAGAGAAGTTAAGTGACTTGCCCAAAGTGTCACAGCTGACAAGTGGCGGAGTCGGGATTCGAACCCATGACCTCTGACTCCAAAGCCCGGGCTCTTTCCACTGAGCCACGCTGCTTCTCTGACATATACATGTCATGGCTTTCTATTTGGCTCACCTGAAGTAGGTTGAAATAATTTTTATTGTAAGGAACATTACAGGGGCATATAGCACCTGGGAGAGGTTATTAGTAGAAGGCATATGAAGCAGAGAGTGGAGTGTTAACAACAGTGAATTTGGGAAAGTTGAGGCTATCTAAGTGGGAACAAGACCCAAAGCATGTAAAAAGCAGAAGAGACTTGGTGGAGGCAGGATCAAAGAGGGTCAGAAACTTAGGGATAGTTGTAGGTGGAGGAACATCTTTGATTCCCTGGTTGATACAGCCAAGATAGTCATAGCAACAGTGGGGTTTCTAGCATGCTTAGTCACTTTGAGTGTCTAGCATCCAGTTTTCATGCTGTTTTGTTCTGGTAGGTAACAGAAAAAAGCTTGCAGTGGCTTGTACCTTCAGAGAACAAAGCAATGCAATAAGAAGTCTGACAGTCTATCAATAAATCAATCACATATATTGAACACTTGCTGTGTATGGGACATTCAGGCATCCTATCCAGTGTGGAATTATTTTTCATTCTTTAATACAAGTTAACTCCAATCCATTATCTTGAAATCCAGCTTATGTAACATCATTATTTGATTGTCAGGATGTGCAAAATTGACCCACAGAGTTGAGGGATGCAGAATTTTGACACTAGCAACTTGCTAGCAGATAGCAAGGAGGGGAAGCAACACAATTCTCCCTATACCTGCTAAGAGATGGAGCCTCATCCAACTAGACACTCACCCTCTTTCTGGTGAGATGGGATTGTGTGTGAAGGGCACAATGTGTTGGATTTATAATTAGCATCTAGGGCTTAAATTGTACCATCTGACTTTGGGAATTCTAAAGTCTTCCACCAAGAGTTATGGATGAACATTGGTTCTGAGGCTTTTAGTAATAGTAGTAGTAGTATTTATTAAGCTCTAAGTGAAACACTGTACTAATGACTGAGGAAGAAGTACACGGATGAGGTCTAGACAGGGTTCTGAATTCAAAACATAAGAATAAGAGGGAAGAGGTTGGCAACTGACCTATAAGGAGAGATGAGATCATGTCTAACTACTCTATCATACTCTCCAAGCACTTAGTACAGTGCTCTAAACATAATAGACTGTGAAGAGTAGGTCTTGCTTCCATTAATGCCACTGTTCTCTCCAAAGTGCTTAATACAGTGCTCTGCACACAGTAAATGCTCAGTAAATTTAACTGATTGGTTGAAAGATGAAAGGAAATGTGAAAGACAGGGACAGTGGTAAATACCACAAGAGCAACAGAATTTCGGCCTCCTCTTGGCTCTGACCAATAGCTTCAGAAATCACAGCTGGGGCCTCAGGGATGACCTTATCATTATTCTAAAAGTTGATAAGCTGATAAGTTGTGGGTGCTGGAGTCTTTCATGGGCCGGAGCAGGGGCCAGTGAGAATCCTATGACAAGGGGATAGGTTATAGTACTACTGACTTGAATAGCTCCACTCCTCCTCACTCGTTCCTGGCAGATCATCTTCCCGCTGGGGCACAGGGTGCAACAAGAGAGCCGCACTAGGTTACATTTTGAAAACACCACTTAAAGCCCACATTCAAGAAAACCTTAATCTGTAAGGTGCAACTGAGGCTGGGAAAACAAATAATAACAGTAACTGTAAGCTTGTTGTAGGCAGGGACCATGTCTAACAACTCTGTTATATTGTACTCTCCCAAGCATTTAGTACAGTGCTCTGCACACTGTAAGTGCTTAATAAATATGATTAATTGAAGTATTTGTTAAGCACTTACTATGTGCCAAGCACTGTACTAAGTGCTCAGGTAGATGCAGTGTATGTAGATAGGGTAGAGTCCCTGTCCCACCTGGGGCTCACAATCTGAGTAGGATGAACCTCCTAAACAACTATTGAATCTCCATTTTACAGATGGGAAAACTGAAGCACAGAGAAATTAAAGTGATTTCCCTAAGGTCACACAGCATGCAAGTGCCAACGCTGGGTTTAGAAGTCAGGATATCTGACACTAAAGCCTGTGCTTTTTTCACAAGGCCATTTAATTCCCCTCAAAGTACCTTAGTATTTCCTCATGCAATTGTTTCAGGGTGCTTTATGTATGCACGCAGGAACAACATAGTGTCTAATTGGAAAGGATTTTTTTTTAATTAAAAGCCCATATACATTTAAATGATACCAACCGGATTGTTAAAAGTTTGGCCACTTCTATAGCTGAATGCAGTGCCCTGGCTTATAGTTCCACCTCTTACAGACTATTCAAGCTATTGATAATCAAAGAGTAATTAGAATAAATCAATAAATCACATTTATTGAGTGCTTACTAAGTGCTTGGGAGAGTACAGTACAAAAGAGTTGGTAGACACATTCCCTGCCCACAATGAGTTTACAGCCTAAAGAAGTTAAAACAGCAGTGGCATTGTAGATAGAGCACTGACCTGCTATTAGAAGGACTTGGGTTCAAATCCCAGCTCTGCCACTTGTCTGCTATGTGACCTTGGGCAAGTCACTTAACTTACCTTTGCCTCAATTATCACATCTGCAAAATGGGAATTAAGACTGTGAGCCCCGTTTGGGACAGGGACTGTGTCCAACCTGATTAGCTTGTATCTACCCCAGTGCTTATTGCAGTGCCTGGCACATAGTAAGAGCTTAATAAATACCATTAAAAAACACTACTTCCATCTTGAATGATGAACACAAGCTAAATTCATTTTTGTCTTACATAGGTAAATTCATGGTTGATCAAACATGCACCTGTATGACAGTCCTATTAACCTAGACAAATCTAAAGTATTCACCTGCTAGAAGATCACTTTTCAAAGTGATGCAGTGCAGCTAGCAGGTAGAGATGGGGTTCTGAGGGAAAAAATATGTCTTTTTCTTCAGAATTTCCATCATCTGACAGTGGGGCAAAGCCTACATCTTGGTTTTTGCTTTGAGAGTTCTCATTTAGAAAACCATTGTTTTTTAGATCTTAGGACTGTCAACACTTTGATCCAGCTGGGTACCAGATGGGATAGAGTCTGCAGAAATTTACCTAACCTACTCTCCCTTCATCCTCTTGAATGAACGAATTCCAGGGAAACCAATTCTTCCATCCTGAGAAAATGCTTATTTTTCTAGGAATTTTCTTTGGCAGAGAAGGAATTCTTCTTTTGCACAAAATGCCCAAGTAAAATAGATTATGAACATGTGACATCGATCCAGTTTTGTATTTAACTGACTTCCAGATTTCGTGTTTTGTTTTTTTTTTTGCATGATGTGACGTTGGGTCATATTCAATTCTTGTAAATGGTCTTACTTTCTTGGGGGATTGGACTAGGTGCTCCCTGATTTTAAAGTTGTGCCTCAGTGAATACCATTGATTTATTGAGACCTCAGAAGCCCCATTCACTTTGTCTGCAGTGGTAGACTGTAGAATTCTTGTGGGCAGGGAATGGTTCTGCCAACTCTATTTTACTGTACTCTCCCAAGTGTTCAGTACAGTGCTCCACACACAGTAAGCACTCAGTTAATACCATTGATTGATCAGATTCTTCACTTCATTAACTTTGAAAATAATAATAATCATGGCATTTGTTAAGTGCTTACTATGTGCCAGGCACTCATGGTACCTCAGCTCTAGATTGCCTGGGTTAGAGACTGAGAGAAATAACATTTTCCTTTGGTCTCAATAATAAACAATTAATAGATTTGTTTAATGGTATTTAAGCACTTACTATGTGCCCAACTTTGTTCTAAGTACTGGAATAGAAACAAGAAAATCAGGTTGGGAACAATCTATGTCTCAATGGGGCTCACAGTCTTAGTCTTCATTTTACAATTGAGGTAACTGAGGACCAGAGTAGCTAAATGACTTGCCCAAGATCACAGAGCAGACAAGTGGCAGAGCTGGGATTAGAACACAGGTCCGCTGACCCCCAGGCCTGTGCTCTTTCCATTAGGCCACACTGCATCTCAAACTTCATTCCCTACCATGCCTCTACCTCAAGTTGCAACAATCTAGAAAATTGGAAATATAAATTTATTTATTTTTAATCATATTTTTAAGCACTTACTATGTACCAGACACTGTATTATGCACTGGGGTAGATGCAAGATTGGGTACAGTTCACAGTCTTAATCCCCATCTTATAGATGAGGTAACTGAAAGACAGAGAAGTGAATTGACTTGCCCAAGGTCACACAGCAGAGAAGCAGCTGAGCTGGGATTAGAACCCAACTCCTTTTGACTCCCAAGGTTGTGCTTTATCCACTAGGCCACATTGCTATTCTAACCACTTTAGACTGGTTGAAATGTCCATTCCTTGCATTTCCTATCCACATTCTTAGAGGCCCTGATTAGTAATGAAATGCCCAAAAGTTTTCAAGCAGTAGGGAGGAGAGGCAAAGGTGCTTTGGGAAGCAATTCCCAAACTAGACATCTGCCTGTGATGACACTATTTTCCCCCACAAACTCAACACCTTCATGGCAAGAGGTGGATTTTGGCCACAATCCAATAAGATTTAGAATAAAGCATGAGTAGTGATTGAAGCAGCGTAGTTGATGGGGTTAACTAGGGATTTGGCTACTGTCCCATGACTAAAGCAAATCTGTCCCACCTTAGGGTTTGGATGGTGTTGGAATCGGCTCAGATTCGAACATCCTTTTGTGACCAAATCCCAGGCTAGGGGAAAATGTTCAGAGAGATCAAGCTGGAGTGATTCAAGCCCACAGGAACTCTGAGCACTGAACTTAGATCTTTCAAAAACATTTACATTTAGTAGCAAGAAGCAGGGTAACCTAGTGGAAAGAACTCAGAACAGGGAGTCAGATGACCTGGGTTCTAATGCTGATTCCCTCACTTGTATGATAATGAGCAGGTCACTTAATTTCTCTGTGTCTCAGTTAACTCATCTGTAAAATGGGGATTCAATAACTGTCCCCTCCCCCCAATGTACTGCGGGGCCCAAGTTGGTCAGGGACTGTATCCATTCTGATGGTAACGCACCTATTACAGGGTTTGACCCTGAGGAAGTGCATAACAATACCCCGATTATTATCATTATGTCATATCATCCCTGAGGTAGGTGTAATTGATCATAAATCTCGACAGTATCCCAGGCAAAAGATAATTTGAGTTGAGAGGGCTCACAGCATATTCATTAATGAATACATGCTAAACAAAGAAGAAATGGTAAATACTCTCATTTTTGACATGGCAACTCGACACAATAAAAGAGAAACAGAGTCAGGCCATGCGAGCTGGTTGTGAAGGGAGAATTTTCCAAACAAGTTCATTATGCTTGAAGTTAAATGGCTCATTTTCCAGTTGTGGTTTCATTCTATTCACTTAACTGTTTATTTTCCCTTTCTCCCAGTCTTGCATTAGGATGCTTGTTTTAGGTTGGCTCTGCCTGACAGACGCATGGTGCCTCTGAGCTACTGTCAATCTGCCTCGGGAAGCTGAAACTTCCAGGGTCCTCCCTGCAGAGCTCTCATTTCCCACCGGGAATTCCAGAAGCTTGATGCCTCAGCAGGAGCTTGCTATTTTTGGATGCTTGGGGAGCCACAGGGAAGCCCTTCCACACTCTCCTGGGATGATCCCTCCCTACTGTGGAAAGAATTTCTTGAGGCTGTCACTCTGACAGCTGAGCCCCAAGGTAGGATGCAAGCCTTTGTCGCAGCTGGAGAGGAGAGAACTAACTGGCTTCTGAAGGAATTCTTCCTCGTGTACACCATGTACAGTAACTCCCAGCAAACTTTCCCCAAATTTGACATGAAACAAATGCAGGGCCCCAACTTTGATTGGTGGGGACTAAACCCTTACTTCTACTGTACGTTCCCAAGTGACTAGTATAGAATTCTCTCTCTCTCTCTCTGTCTCTCTCTCTCTCTCTCTCTCTCTCTCTCTCTCTCACACACACACACACACACACACACACACACTCACACACCAATTGTCCTTCATATTTAAAGGTGAAGTACACCTCTGAAGTTTGTCACTGACTGAAAAGGCAAAGGTGGGACCCACAGGTCTCAATTATACCGAGCACACAAAAAGGTTTTCCCTTTTTATGTTGTCATACTTAAGCTTGTAGTGCCTGCTGCCACTTTTTCTTTAACTTCCTTGTCTCTCCTTTCTTATGAAGCTTTCGCTTAAAGAGAGCCACTCCCTTCTTGCGGGCAGTATGCCACATTGGTATGCTCTCGGTAAGTGACTCCCAGTTTTCAGCTGGGATGCAGCATAGCTTGAGGCTTTGTTTCACTGTGTCCTTAAAACGTTTCCTCTTTGCTTTCAGTTTCCTACTTTCAGCTCTCCTTACAGCAGTTGTTCGGGTATTCTGCTGTCATTCATTCTCTTTCCATGTCCTACCCAGCAAAGCCATGTTAAAGTGAACATAAGCTTGATACTAGGTCTGCACAAAGCGTGATTTCAATTAGAGCTCTGAATGATAGCTGATAATGATGACATTGGGTTGAGTTCCACTTGAATTAGGATGCCTATCGGACAGCTTATGAGAGGGAAATTAGATTGGTTATTATTGTATAAATCACCTAAGAGAGATAACATTAGTAAAGTCTGTGACTTACAGATCTCATTCTTCACTAAGCCACTGCATTGTCCTCTCTCTGGTTGGCAAAACTAATTTTATCCTGGCTCCTAACTGTCTCTTCCTGTAGTACTTGCCACTTGGTCCATAGCCATAACCTCTGGAGATTGACTTGGACAATTTCAAAAGAGGAGCATAGTGACTTCAAGAGCCCTAATCTCTTACACAAAAAGGCCTGGGCTTCTCTTTGCTGAACATCTTTTTTAAATTACTGATTCTTGCACACCAAGTGTCTGTCCATAGTACACGTAGACTTTTAATGCAAAGTCATAATGGAAGAAATACTGTCTGATCATTAATTACTGTGATAGGGTGACCCCTTCTGAAAGTACAAATGTTAGACAAAGGGAGAGATAAGACACTTAATGAGCTCGATTCTTCCAGAATATCAACTGCTACTTGGGCACAAATTATTTGCAGAAGTGGTGTGACTCCTTGTTAATCAGAGTCCTGAAAGAGTTAATGCAACTTTTGAAAGTGCCTAGCTTCATTCTTCGAAGCAGTTGATACACTGGCATAGTCTTGTTCATTGGTTTCCGGTTTATTTCAAAAACCAAGTCTAGGCCAACCTCCCAGTGATGATCTTTAGTGTTTGATGACAGCACCACGCTGTACTATAATTATCATAATTATTAATAATAATAAGGTATGTGTTAAGTACTTTGTGTCTATGTGTTCTAGGCTCTGGAGTAGATACAAATCAATCAGTTTGGACACAGTCCCTGTCCCACATGGGGCTTGCACTCAAAGTAAGGTGAACACATATTAAATCCCCATTTTACAGTTGAGGAAACTGAGACTAGTTCTGGTTCTGGTGTGTTCTTTCTGTTTCCTTTTTTTTAAATGGCATTTATTAAGTACTTCTAGATTATGAGCCCATTGTTGGGTAGGGATTGTCTCTGTTGCCAAATTGTACTTTCCAAGTGCTTAGTACAGTGCTCTGCACACAGTAAGCACTCAATAAATATGACTGAATGGATGAGACATAGAGAAGTTAAGTGACTTGCCCAGGGTCAGACAGCAGGGACCTGGTAGAGCTGAGATTAGAACCCAGGTCCCCTGACTCCCAGGTTAGTGCTCTTTCCACTAGGCCATGTTGTAAAGGTAGCTGTTTAATTCTTCTGTTCTAGATTTATCGCTGCCCCCACCCTAAAATGCCATGCAATTTAAGGACAGGAAACCTATCCTTTTTCAAAAAAGCCTTTGTATCCAAATACCTAGAGCAAGGTTATGCATACAGATGCAGCAGCTGGGGCATAGTCATACAGAATTTAAATTGACTCTAGCGAAGCCCTTTCCGTGAGGGAGGACAGTGTCTTCTGGGATTCAGAGGAGCAGAGTTCTAATTACAGCTCTGCGGCCTTGAGCAAGGTACAACTTCTCTGTGTCTCAGTTTAACGGGGATTAAATCATACTCCCTCCTATTTAGATTGTGAGTCCCAGATGGTACAGGGACTCCATCTGAACTCATTTTCTTGTACCTTCCCCAGTGCTTAGTGTAGTACTTGGCACATAGTAAGGGCTTAACAAATATTATTATTATTATTATCGAGCCAATCATAAATTAAGAAATGCAAAATACACCCAACCATAAATAGCACAGCCTAGTTGGAAGAGCACAGTATTGGGAGTCAGGAAACCTGGGTTCTAATTCCATCTCCTTCACTTGTTTGCTGTATTAGTCGGGGCAAGTCACTTGACCATTCTGTGCCTCAGTTTCCTCATCTGTAAAATGGATATATAACATACCTGTACTCTTAGACTGTGAGCCCCGGAGACTGGTGTGTCTATTCTGATTGTAATCCATTGATACCAGTACTTGGTGTGTGATAAGGGTTTAGCAAATACCAAAATTGTTATTATTAGCCCAAATGTCAACAAAAAAATGAAAGAATGTTCTCAGGTAGGATACCTTTGGACTACAAAAATAATACTTGTGAAAAAGAGAGAGAAAAATAGACCTTATTTAATTTTTCTTCCCCAAAATTTGCACTTATCTAAACCTGCGAATTTTCACTGATTAAAGATGAGCTTCAGGGCTATAAGGATTGGTTTCTAAATGTCAGTATCCTGACTAAAAAGACTAAATCTGTATTTTGCGGGAAAACCTGTCCTCTTTTTCTTTGCCTTTTCTAAACACTACTACCCATGTTAAAAATTGCCATTTTGTGAGCATCTGGCTAATTAGCACATCTCTGGGGCTTCCGCTAGGTGTCACTGGCAGGACCTCTTAGGCTTCAGTTATTCTTTAGGGGCAGCCTTGCGCTTTCAGCCACTTTTCCTCGAAGAAACACTATGTATATTTCACCTGGTGAGTCCACAGTGCATTTGAGGCTCAGATCCATGTGCAAATTATTCCTGACATTCTGTCATCGGCACCCAGTGCTGTGCTTCATCTGTGGAGAACACACATAACAGTTGTGGGTTCATACCTCCCCCTTCTAAAGATAGCCAAACGTGAGCAAAGGGTCTTCACTCTCATTTCAGGCTCATTAGATGAGTGATGACAGGTTGTCGATGAAGGCCCTTGGGATCCGGCAGCAAGTAAGGCCCCCCAACTGCTGCTGTCCACTACAACTGATGTTGAATTTGGCCAGCTGTTGTAACAACCGTTATGACATAAGATACACACCTCCCCAATTCAGTGTGATGGGTTTAGTGGCTTTTACCAAAGTTTTTCAGCAAAGGAAACTAGTTCAACCCTAGCCCTTGGTTAAAAGGTGAGAAGATTAGTTCTACAGCTAAATTACTTTCTTGCTTACCCTATGTTTACCCTATTCTAGTTTGAGTCTAGTTGTATTTTCTGCCTCCTTCGGCTCCAACTTTTCCATGACCATCCTCTCTGGGGTCATTCAACTTTGAATTTCTTTGAAATGTTAAATATAGTTCTGGTGTGTTCTCTTTGTTTCATTTTTTTAAAAAAATGGCATTTGTTAGGCACATTCTATGTGCCAGGCACTGTACTAAGCACTAGAGTAAATTAAACCCTTCTGTCACCATTTGGCTAAAGGGTTTTTGTAAAGAAGTTAAATCAAGGTTGTGTTATCTCAATAAAACTCTGTACACCTTGGCACTTTCAAGCCTATAATAACAGTGAGGACCCGGGACTCAGTCTGGCAAGATGATAATCTGATCCCTGATAAAGTAGGCTTCACATAGAACTGCAAGTTAGAATTAACTACTTGAATGCTTTACCCTTCTTACGACCTGCAGTTATTCTCTCCTCACAAATAGTTCCATATGTAGGAGATAGTGTTCACATTTTTCTAGTCCCTAAGGACTCAGAGGTCTATCTCTGCCTGTGTATAGATCTTTCCTATGTTTCAATATACAAGACAGATATTAGACCAGCAGATTTTTCTCCTGCTTGTACCCAAATCAGAGGAGAAATACTGCCTATTGACACACAATGATATTCATGCAAAATTTCAGAGCAAGTTAAAAGAGTTGCCTTTGAACTTCTCACTTGTTCTAAGCTCTAAAATGCAAACTTCTAAACCTGAAGGTTTTGCTGGCCACTTTTCTAATTCCTTCATTCATTCGATCATATTTATTGAGTGCTTATTATATGCAGAACACTGTACTGCCTAGAAAGTGCATTACAGCAATAGAGACAATCCCTGCCCACAACGTGCTCACAGTCTGGGGTGGTGGGGGGAAGACAGATATCAATATAAGTGAAGTGGCATCAATATAAATTAATAGAATTATAGATATATACCTATATACATAAGGGCTGTGGGGAGGGGGGAAGAGCAAAGAACAAATGTAACCCAAGCTCAGTAATGCTTCCTTTAATTGTCTTTCATTCTTTGTAGAATTCCCTTGATATCATTTTTATGTTCAATAGCTTTATTGTACAGTGTGCTAAGAGTCTTTTCACTCAGCAAGTCAGGATCAAAAACAATGAGATACTGGGAAATCCTTGAAATTTAAGTGAGATGAGTGAGAATGATAATATTAAGATATTCACACAGCTGCTGAATGGTGTCAGATGAAATAAGGAAATTATTCATTCATTTAATCGTATTTCTTGAGCACTTACTGTGTGCTCAAGCAGTGTACTAAGCACTTGGCAAGTACAAGTTGGCAACATATAGAGACAGTCCCTACCCAACAACGGGCTCACAGTCTAGAAGGGAGAGACAGACAACAATTACAAACATGGGTGACATTTCCTTCCAACTCTGTTGTACTCTTTCAGCAGTTCAGTACAGAGCTCTGCACACAGTAAGCATTCAGTAAATACCATTGATTGATGAGTCCTGTTTTCACCTAAACCAAGAAATTCTAATCATCAACTATAGTGTATTTTATCAGCTGGCCTCCTCTTACCTGTTTGCTTTCTTCTTCTTCTATACCCCAGCCAGTCCTCTTCCCTTCTCCCAAGCAAGTCTTTCAACTTTTCCTTACTCTTAGTGTATTCTAGCTTCACACTTGCTCCTGAAAAGCCACCTCCTCCAGGAGGTATTCCCTGATTATTTCCTCCACAGGGTCAGATTCAAACAGTGAGTGAGACAGCTGCCTGAGTGGGAGCATCCGGTAAGGGACACTCAGCACTCAAGGATGGTCAAGGGAATGGAAATTTTTAAGTCTTCACACTTCCTCTGCTCAAGCCAGAAGTGGCCCCTGTGATAGCAAGGATTTAGGAGAAAAATGCAATGATTCTGGAGCAAGGTAGGGGATGGAGGAGTTCCCATGGAGAAATGGTCCAGCTTCGGGGATGTGGGCCGATTTCAATATAATACTCAAACAACAGGATCCCGCAACAGGATCTCAATCTAGCTCCTCTTCATTTTACAGATGAGGAAACTGAAAATCAGAAAGGTAAAGTGATGTGTCCAAGATCACCCAGAAGGTCAGTAGTAAAGCTGGTACTCAAACCCAGATCTTCTGACTTCCAAACCTTGTGTTATTTCTGCTATACCACACTGCTTCTCCTGTGAGACATCCCACTGTGTGCTCTGAACACAGTAGGTGCTCAATAAATACCGTTGATACTGACAGAAGAAACGTTTCTGAAACACAGTGAAGTAAACTGTGTGGTTTAACCATAACCATGAATACCTGGGAAACAGCAGAGGAACCCGGGACAGGCTAGAGTGCCACAAATCACTTCAACCAACTGACTGGTACTCTCTCAATACTTAAGATGATGCTCTGCATAGAGTGAGTGCTCAATAAATACTATTGATTAAACAATTACAATTGCGGGGATTTTCTTAGAACAAAACTTGAGAAGATCACCACCCTGAAGTCAGATATGTTATCATTCCTAAACTGGTCCTAAATCAACGTTTGACTAGAGCACACATTCAGGGGTGTTGATTTCACTTTCTTTCTTAGAAGATGGTTTCGTTATTGCATTTAATTCATTTGCTAATCGAGCAAATGTTTCCCTGCTGCAGGGTAAGCTGGGTCAGTTTGCAACCCAAATCTCCAGCTCTTCTCACAGTAAGAACTGTCAGAGGGATAAGTGTCTCTTTTGATGGCAGGGAATATCAGTAGCCAAAGTGCAGCACCAGTGCTGGGAAGCCAAGAGGAGGAAGGGGAACTAGCATGGCCTAATGGGTAGAGCACAGGCTTGGGAGTCAATCAATCAATCAATCAATCAATTGTATTTATTGAGCACTTACTCTGTGCAGAGCACTGTACTAAGCGCTTGGGAAGTACCAGTTGGCAACATATAGAGACAGTCCCTACCCAACAGTGGGCTCACAGTCTACAAGGGGGAGACAGAGAACAAAACCAAATGTACTAACAAAATAAAATAGAATAGATATGTACAAATAAAATAAATAGAATAATAAGACCTGGGTTCTAATCCCAGCTCCTTCACTTGCCTGCTGTTTGACCTTGGTCAAGTCACTAACTTCTCTTTGCCTCAGTTACCTCATCTATAAAATGGGGATTTAATCCCCCTCCCTTCAATTTAGAGTGTTAGCCCCAGGTGGGACAAGGATAGTGTCCAACCTCATATAACCTGTATTTACCCCAGGGCTTAGTACAGTGCCTGACACAAAAGTGAGTGCTTCACAAATACCATAAAAAAGGAATGAGGGAAGGAGGACCTAGCTTAAATTTCAGTTAAAAATCAGATTTTCTTGTAACCTGATTTCTAATAAGGCCAGCCTAGCATTTTTTTGTTTTGACCCCATTGGCCAATTCTGATCTCCAGAGCTGGTTTGACCCCACAACTTTTTGTTCTCGCTACATTTAATAGTGGGAATAAATTGATCCTTATTCTTTCTCTGGGAAAGGAGGGGGGAGGACTTAATTAGTACTAATGAATTAGGAGAACAATCTGTAGCATGATGTGCCATCTGATTTTTCAAAAAAAAATCCATTAGCTATGCTTTTAGAGTCCAACCTATGATTATCACTGTGAGCTTTGAATTGGGGAGTGCCACTCCAACAATTAACCTCCTGTCATCTAGTTGAAGCCCAGGCTGCTCTTTCCCTCCTGTCATTAACACTACAGCCCCTGCAGTCAGAACTGCGCCTCCTCCCCCCATCCCCTGTCTGCCCTCCCCATTCCCCCTTCCCATGTGGGCCAGGGGTGACATTTGGGGAGGGGGCTAGAGCAAAGGGTAGGGGAAAAAGGGATGTTCTGTTTGTGGCTTTAAACCAAAAAGGAGAATGTCCGTCCAAAACAGGAAGCTTTCTTTCTTCAAAGGAGAAGGAATGTATCTATAAAAAGCAAAGGTCACCCTAGTGCTTTTGTTCAACTTTCTAACAACCCAAGAAGGTTAGTGGAGGAAAAGAAAGAGGTGGGAAGCCCTCATCATTCATTCATTCAATCGTATTTATTGAGCACTTATGTGTGCAGAGCACTGTACTAAGCTCTTGGGAGAGTACAATGCAGTAATAAACAGATGCATTCCCTGCCCCCAACAAGCCCCTCACCTTCTAGGAAATTGTTCTCCATCCTGGGTTGCAAAGAGACAGCACACAACCGAGCCAACACTATGCAACATGTTGCTTGAGGTATTATGGTAGATGAATCAATCAATCAGTGCTCTTTTGAGGGCTGACTGTGTGCAGAACATGGCACTAAACACTTAGGAGACTACAGTAGAGTACAGTACAGTGGTTTATTTGGACTGGTTCCCATGGAATAATCACTTTGGAAAACTGCGTTGAATTGTATGTAAAATCTACATGTTGGGGAGGAAGAGAACTGCCACGAAACAACAACATCATCAAGAATAATGATAATAATGATAATAACACTAAGAATAATTGTGGTTTTTATTAAGCACTTACTATGTGCCAAACACTTTAACAAGAACTGTGGTGAATACAAGATAATCAAGTGGGACACAATCCCTGTCTCACACAGACCTCACTGACTAAACAAGAGGAAGAACTTACATTTAATTCCTATTTTACAGATGAGGAAACTGCAGCAGAATACTGTCAAACAAACCCATTTTTAATGTAAAATAGTCAATAAATATTGGGTTCATATCTTTACGTCAGTGGAAAAAGGGCTTCCTTTTTAACTGGCCTTTTTGTCTCTGGGAGCTGTTCAGAGAAATGGGAATTCTATAAATTTCAGGGGAAAACACGTACACTTTGGCAAAGGGCATTTCCACAGCTTTATAAAACTTTGCTTTATTCATTTCACTTTGCTTGAAATGGGCTATTTTTGCAAGAATAATCCACTTTCCTTCATATTACTGTGGTGATGTCTACAAAAACATTGCTAGGTTGTTTTGGTAGCTGTTTTAATTGTGAGTACATCAGTACTAGTAGCCAAACTGCTGCACTGTACTATTAATTTAGCTTATGGTTGGAACGTAGAATTCAAACTGAGTTTCCTAAGGTTTGGACAAATGGTCAGGTTCCCTGATCAGATCATGGTGATAGTCCAGAACAGCAATTCAGAAACACTGTCATTGCAATAGATCATTCTCCTTCTCCTTTGAAGAAAGATCCCTCTATTTCTCTATTTCTTTCTTCAGAGGAGAAGGAATATATTTTTAAAAAGCAAAGGTCACCTTAGTGCTTTTGTCCGACTTTCTGACAACCCAAGGAGGTTAGTAGAGGAAAAGAAAGAGGTGGGAAGCCCTCATCATTCATTCATTCAATCTGCTTCTTGTTTTGGTTTCAATAAAAGTTTTAGAGGGATCAATAGGACATTAAAGATATTCTATGAAAATGGCAATGTGAACTATCTTAAACATACAAATTGTAGAATTTAAGTGCTTACTATGTGCCAAGCACTGGGGTAGATAGAAGACAATCAAGTCCCAAAGGGGGCTTACAGTCAAAGTAGGAGCAGGCAAGAATATGAATTGCCGTTTTACAAATGAGGGAACTGAGGCACAGAGAAGTTAAGTGACTTGCTGTAGGTCACATATCAGACGAGTGGCAGAGCTGGGATTGGAAGCCAGGTCCTCTGACTCCCAGACCAGGACTCTTTCCACTAGGCTACACTGCTTCCCTACACTAAACTATTTGTAACTATATAACACTTCATAACTCTTTGTTAGACTCTAAGATGTTTCCCACTTAGAATGATGGCAACTAAAATAATAGTGAAAGAAAATCAAGTATTCTCTCAAGGCAGACCAGCCAATTTCAAGGCAGATGCATGTGAATGTTTTCTCATGAGAGAAAAATGGAGATAATGGGTAATTTCAAGGAAGGATCTAATTATTCCATAATATACTTATACATTCAGACATTCAACTGACTTAATGCCTCAAAAAGGAGAATATGCCTTCTCAAGAATTTCACTTGCCTATACTGATTCTCTAGCAGAAGGACACAATGCTAGTGTCAACCATCTCTGCACTAGACAATTGTGTGTTTCTTTAGTGGGGGTTTTTTCCAGAGGAATGTGCCATTCTAGCTCTAATGCCATGAAGAATAACACCGAGGCTCCAACCTAGTGAACAATCACTGGACTGTGGCCTGAGAAAGGTAGAAGGGCCTAGTGGAAAGACCCTGGGCCTGAAAGTCAGAGGACCTGTGTCCTAATAATAATAATTCTGGAATTATTTAAGTGCTTACTGTGTGCCAGGCAATACACTAAGCACTGATCCAAGCTCTGCAGGTTGTCTGCTGTGTGACAAGAAACATGTCTATCAACTGTTATATTGTACTCTCCCAAGTTTTTAGTACAGGGTTCTGCATACAGTAAATGCTTAATAAATATGATTGCTTGATTGATTGATTGGGCAAAGCATTTCATTTTTCTGCACCTGTTTCCTCAAATGTAAAATAGGGATTCAAATCAATCAATCGTATTTAATACGTGTTCTCCCTCATAAACTGTGAGTCCCATGTAGAACAGGGATTCTGTCCATCCTGATTAACCTGTATCTACCCCAGCGCTTAGAACACCGTTCGACACATAATGAACGCTTAACAAATAATAATAAAAAAGGAGATGCCACAACCCACGGTGGGCAGGTGGGGAGCACATCAGTCATTCCACCTCCAAACCTGCCCAGGGACCCTGTTGACACCACGCTGGCCTGATATGAGAAGCAGAAAGGCATTCATTTATTCATTCATTCAATTGTATTTATTGAGAGCTTACTGTGTGCAGAGCACTGTATTAAGTGCTTGGGAAGTACAAATCGGCAGCATATAGAAACGGTCCCTACCCAACAACGGGCTCACAGTCTAGAAGGGGAGACAGACAACAAAACAAAACAAGTAGACCGGTGTCAATACCATCAGAATAAATCGAGTTATAGCTATATACACATCATGAATAAAATAAATATAGTAAATATGTACAAATAAAATGAATAGAGTAATAAATATGTACAAATATATACAAGTGTTGTGGGGAGGGGAAGGGGTAGGGCACAGGGAGGGGGGGTGATGGTGAGGAGAGGAGGAGGAGAAGAGGGAAAAGGCGGGGCTCAGTCTGGGAAGGTCTCCTGGAGGAGGTGAGCTCTCAGTAGGGCTCTGAAGGCAGGAAGAGAACTAGTTTGGCAGATGTGTGGAGGGAGAGCATTACAGGCCAGAGGTAGGACGTGGGCCAAGGGTTGATGGTGGGCAGGAGAGAACGAGGCACAGTGAGGAAGTTAGGTTAGCGGCAGAGGAGCGGAGGGTGCGGGCTGGGCTGTAGAAGGAGAGAAGGAGGGTGAAGTAGGAGGGGGCGCGGTGATGGAGGCATACTAGATACAGCACAGGCTTGGTAGTCAAAAGGTCATGGGTTCTTCTCCCAGCTCTGTCACTTGTCTGCTATATGACCTTGGGCAACTTACTTCACTTTTCTTTGCCTCAGTTACCTCATTTGAAAAATGGGGATTGAGGTTGTGAACCTCACATGGGACAGGGACTGTGTCCAACCCGATTTGCTTGTATCCACTCCAATGCTTAGCACAGTGCCGGACACAAAGTAAGCGCTTAACAAATACCACAAATTACTATTGTTATTGCCATCCATTCATACCTGCTATCTTCACTGCTGATCTGGGTGGTAATGGGAAAGTGCTCAGAATCCACTCAGAAGAGTGAAGAGGGCAAGGGAAGGCTGGGAACAGAGCACTCCTCCTGAACAGAAGTCAATAATAATAGTAATGGTTAATAATTGGGAGACTTGTTAAGTGCTTCCTATGTGTCAAGCATTGTACTAAGCACTGGGTGTAGACACAAGTTAATCAGATCATCCACAATCACGTGCATTCTCAGACCAATGTGGAGGAAGCCATATGATGGACAGATTCCCTCTAGGTTGTGAACTCACTGTAGGCAGAGAAACTCACAGTGAACTCTCCCAAGTGCTTAGTACAGTGCTCTGCACACAGTAAGAGCTCAATAAATACGACTGATTGATTGCTTTGAAGCTGTACTGACTCCATGAGCCCAACCCAGCCATTTCAGTGTAGAGGAGGGATTGCTTATGACAGAAACACCAGTTACCAAGAGCTGTATTTTGTGCTCTCAGAAACAAGACTTCAATATCTCAGTTGTTTAGTGAGCTCCAACCAGACAGTGCTTATTTTTTTTCTGCTTGTCATAGTTTGCTTATAATTTGCTCATTTGGGGCATGATAGCTGAAAGCTTGGGTCTTGTAGAAATGAGGGCTCTGGTGATAAATTCCAAATAAAGGATAAAAATTTGCAGCATTTTGCCAAAAAAAACCTAAAAAGCTGGCCTGCAAGCATTTGTGCCTGCTACTTACATATAAACAAATTACCGACCTAAAGTTACTTAGAAAAAAAAACGCTAGTAAATTCTATAACTTGTTGCTGTAGTTTCTCAGTAGACTATAGCAGAGTAATCTTCCTACAGACTGAGTAAAAGTGGTAGAGAATTACGCAGCCACCTACTGCAATTTTATCTTCCCCAATACCCAGAGAAACTGGAAAATGCTTTTAAAAATAGTCTCTCCTACTATGGGTGTTTAAACAGTGTGAAAGAATATTAATAGAAATACCAAGTTCTCACTCTCCTCCTTCATACTTTCCTGACTATAAAATTCCCCCTACTTCACATTGCATACATTTCATCAATGACCTCAGAAATGTTCCATAATTGCACATAAAAACCATCTTGCTCATCCTCTTCATTCTTTACCTTACCCCAGAGGTGGCTGCAGGCTTAACGAAAAAAAACAGATTGAGTGCCATCCTTCTCATATGTAGCGTGCCATTCATCAAAGTTTTCTCTTCCCATGGTATGGTTATCAGTTATAGGCACCAGATTACAAGCAACTTGGTATTAATGCCCCATTGAGTTTCTTAGGAGGAGAATCTGACCCTGGTCTACCCTGTTCCCTGGGTTGTAGGGGAGGGGTGAGGGGTGCAGACTTGAGGCCTTATTTATTTTATTCAGCTTCTGATGCAATGTTCTTCTTGTTCTGCATGAATCACCAAGTTTTCGAGTAGATGAGGCAATATCAAGCTGCTCTCTAACATGATCCAGTCTCTGTTTGTGTGGGCTTGTTCTCTAGGTCATTTTCTGAATGAACTTCCCTAAGAACAAATTATTTCTTTGCAGTATAGTAGCTTTTAAAACGAAAATTCAAGCTCTTGTTTGAATTCAAGCTCTAAAAGACAAGGGTCTTCCTTCTTCTCCTCCAGTAAAATTGACCAAATGGGCAGGATGACATGAATCACTGAACAAAATATTGATATAAATCCAAGGGGAATAAGGGATCTTTCATGAGATCCACCCACTCCATTAGAGAAAGTTACCAAGTGGGATGGTGGAAAAATGGTTTGTTACTTTAGTAGCTTTTAGTTCACAGACTATGAGTGAGAAATATAAGTTTCTATATGAAACAATTTTTCTGCTGAACTGTCCTCCCAAAAGAATGATGTTTGCTGTTAATTTCCTTCTTAGTAATTTTGATCTGATCATGGAAATATTTTCTTTTTCAAGGCACAATTGTGTTTCTGATGTTTTATGACCTATAAAGAATTTCCTTGTCACTTGAGGAAATTGTGGGCATTTGTATTTACTAAGGTGTAGTTACCAGGACTGCTCATGCGCCATGGCAAAGATGACCTTACAGTGTACAGTGTGTACAGGTAAAAGGACAGAACTGAACAAGGGCAAGGGAGATGGCTGGAATCTTGTCATCAATTCCAACAAAGCCATTCATTAATTTAAAAAAAGGCTGTCTAAAAGCTAAATACAATTTTAAACCAATTCCTCCTTAGGCCCACACTTCTTCCTAGTTGATGTGAAGCATTTTGGGAAAAAATGCATTAATCATTTCAGGTACTTGGAAGAATTTCAGTAGGCTGTAGCTTTAGAGTAACTATTTTGGGTACTTGGATGAGTTTCAGCAAGTTGCACCTTTAGAGTATCAAGATTCTGGAGAGAACAAGTACATCATCCATAGGTGCCAATCATACACTCGGGCCAAGACTATTGCCTGGCAGAATCAATAAATCAATGGCATTTATTGAGTGCTTACTGTGTGCAAATAGCTCCCCCGTGGTATAGTGGATAGAGCACAAGCCATAAGAGTCAGAGGAACTGGGTTCTCACCCCAGCTCTACCACTTGCCTGATGTGTGACCTTTGGCAAGTCACTTAGCTTTGTTGTGCCTCTGTTGCCTCATTTGTTAAACATTCTCCATCCTACTTAGGCCGTGTACCCCATGCAGGATGGGAACTGTGTCTGTATTTTGTATCAACTCCACTGCTTAGTAGAGTGCTAAATGCATCAATCAGTTAATCAATCAGTGGTACTTATAGGTCACCTACTTTGTACAGTACACTGTACCTTGCTCTTGGGAGAGTACAATACAATTGGTTGACACAATCCTTGCCCTCAAAGAGTTTACAGGTCTAACAGGGGAGACAGACATTCAGGTAAGGAAGGACATATACATAAGTGCATTACCTAAGTGCTTAGTGGTTGGGATTAAGTGCATGGGAGAGACAAAAGGGAGGGAAAATAGACTGAGGGCAGTAGTACCACTTGAAAAATACAATATTCTTATTATTCAAGTTATAATAATAAATATTATTATTATCCTATTCTGTATAATGAGTTGAGAATATATTATTCCCATGGTCCCAGTTCCTCTCAATTGTTTTACCAGAACCAGGTATTCCCTTTCCTTGCCAATGTGTAGCTAAGGCAATTCCCTAGCCCTCCATGAAAAAATCCTCATTGCTCACCTCAGGTGAGGGGTGATTTCATTTTTCAGTCTTTCCCAGATTTCAGGATCCAACTGAAAACATGCTACCCTTCACAATGAGGTACATATTACAGACACCAGAGGCTTTTTGTAATGGGGGTCAGTGTATAGGGAAACTGACCACCAGAGGAACCACCCTCCAGTTGAACAGGTCAATTTTCTAATTGTGGTTGTCAAGCCAACAACAAGACCTTGTAGTTTACTGTCCCCTCTAGACTGTAAACTCGTTGTGGGCAAGGAATGTGTCTGTTTATTATTATATTGTACTCTCCCAAGCACTAAGTACAGTGCTCTGCACACAGTAAGCACTCAATAAATATGATTGAATGAATGAATGAAAGTGTTAGGCTCTAGGGGCATAATTTAAAGAACAGGCACAGCTGCTGCCCTCAAAGAGCTCACTATTAGAAAAGAGAGAGAAGACAGACAAATCTAACCAATGTGGATATATGGTGGGATATGGTTTCATTTTGTTCTCAACTATTTTTAGGTATATTCTTCCTGTGAGCCATGCGATGTCACCGAGTGACCATCCATCCGCCTTGGGCTTAGGTAGCTGAAGTAACCAGGGCCCTGCCTGTACAGCTCCCATTTCACAGTGGAAATTCCAGCAGCTTGCAGCCTCCGCAAAGCGCGCTGTTTTGGAAACTCCAGGAGCCAATGGAATACACTCCACCACCCTCTCCTGGGATGGCCCTTTCCTGCAGTGGAAAGAATTTCTTAAGGCTGCAAATTTGGAAACTGGGCCCCAAAGCAGAGCTTGAGACTTTGTCAGGGCAAATATTCTACTCTCTCAAGAGCTTAGTATGGTGCTCTGCACACAGTAAGCACTCAATAAATACGACAATGAATGTTGTCATGCTCTCTTGTTGTTGTGCATTGCTCTCTCTGGTGAAAACATGTGAATGAATTTTGCTCCTTGTTCTCCTCCGGTCCTGAGCAAATAGAAACAACCTTTCCTCTGTCCAGCACGCGATCCCAGGACTGAGCTGGGAACTAAGGAAAAATACAGAATCTTTTGGCATTTCCAATAAATATCTGGCAATTTGTTATATTTGGACACCCTATGTCTTGGCTGTCCTATTTGAATTCAGTGAGCAGAACTCTGGACAAAGTCTAAAGTTTGAGACAACATTAGCTTGTTTCCCCAGTAGGTAAAGATGATTCTTTGCACGGTGGTGATAATAATAATAATAATACTTGTTAAAGGCTTACTTTGAGCTAAGCATGACACTAAGCACTGGGGTAGATACAAGATAATCAAATCAGACCCAGTCCCTATCCCGCGTGATGATCACAAGCAAAGCAGAAGGGAGAATACCTATTGAGCCCTATAGGTATTGAGCTCCCATTTAATAGGCAAAGAAACTGAGACCAAGAGAAATTTAATAACTTGACCAAGGTCACACAGCAGGCAAATGGCCAAGCCAGAATTAGAACTCAGGTCCTCTAATTTTTTGGTCTGTGCTCTTTCCACTAGACCACTAAAATTCTCAAAGGGTGGTCTAAGGGCCCTCCATCATCAGACTTTCACTCCTGCTGAAGCTGTTCCCTTCACTCTTGATTGCTTCCTTGAGGAGGTGTCCCTTCACTCTTGGTCAATTCTTTGAGAAGGTGAGTCTTACTCAACCAGTGCTATTTCTAGAATAGAGGTGCCTAGCATCCCTTCAAAAATGGTGCCCTCAAAGAAGTGTCTGGGATCTGAGGCTGTCAAGATTCTCCCCATTCCCAGAGGCATAAGATTCCAGGAGCATGAGGTGATAGGTGGATTTGGGGATGTCAGAGTTCATCAAAATCCAGGTCTTGGTGTCTTGGTGTCAAGGCCTGATCTAGAGCACTAGGTACATCTTGGTTAGATTCAAATACAAAAACATGCCCTGTTGGCGGTATTCAATCTATTAAATCTAAAACGTTCACTGTTCAGCGGAGATGTTGATCAGTGATACAGAATGAACTGATTAAACTAGATTTTTGTTCAATGCTATGGGGTTTTAAATTGGACCTAATGTTAGGAAGACTTGCTATGAAGAGCCTGGGAAAATGTCATGAAATGTGCTGATGCAACAATTGCCACGAAAATACAAACTGTCAACTCTGTGGTGTTTCCAGTGACAATATATGGATCCGAAAGGTGGACAGTGGAAAAAACAAGATAGAAAGAACATTGATTCTTTTGAAATGTGGTATTGGAGAAGGATTTTGCAAATACCATGGAATGCCTGAAATACAAACAAATGAATTTTGGAGCAAATTAAGCCAAAGCATCTTTGGAAGGCCAAATGACTCAACTTAGATTAGCATATTTTGGACACATAATCAGTTGGACTAATTCTCTGGAGAAGACACTAATGCTTGGAAAAGTCCAGGGAAAACATGGAAGAGGCAGACTGGCAGCTAGATGTATGGAGACCATAACAATGATAATGGAAGAACCTTTAGAAAGGTTGCAGATTATAACAAAGGACGGGATGTTCTGAAGAAAGGCTATCCATGGAGTCACTATGAATCAGAAACAACTCAACGGCACTTAATAATAATAATAATTTAAAATAGGTCACCTGATCTGAACTGATCATTTATAATACATAACAATAAGCTTGTTGTGAGCAGGGAATGTGTCTATGTATAACAATATTATATTCTTCCAAGTGCTTAGTACAGTGCTTTAAACACAGTAAGTGCTCAATAAATACAACTAAATGAATGAATAATAACGAAAATAGCATAAAGGTAATTTCCAAATCATCATTTGGGGCCAGTTTCTCTGTGTTTCTTGGATTTCATCTTCTAATTGTGAGCTCTCCCCTCTCAGGGTCACCCCTGGAGAGTTTACAGTACTCTATCAGTCTCCACCATGGGAGGGAGAGTCGAGCAGAGGCATATCCATTCCATTCATAGCTTGGGTAAAGGTTAGTGAGTGGAAGGCAATCTGCAAAAGTCAAAATTCACCTCTGCTGGGCAGCAGTGCCATAGGAGAGAGTCGAGGGTGGAGACTCAAGTTTACCGTATGGAAGGAGGCAATAGTAAACCACTTCTGTATTTTTACCAAGAAAACTATACGGGTAAACTACCAGAATAATAATAATTATGGTATTTTTTAAGTGCTTACTATGTGCCATGCACTGTTCTAAGCACTGGGGTAGTTACAAGGTAATCAGGTTGTCCCCCATGGGGTTCACAGTCTTAATCCCTATTTTACAGGTAAGGTAACTGAGGCCCAGAAAAATGAAATAACTTGCTGAAGGTCACAGCATACAAGTGGTGGAGCCCGGATTAGAACCCATGACCTTTAGATTCCCAGGACAGTGCTCTGTCCACTACACCATGCTGCTTGCAGATAGAGGTGGGGGTTCTGGAAGACATGTGTCCATGGTGTCGCTATGGGTTGGAGATGATTTGACAGCATAAGACAAGACAAGAATTGGTGAGTCCTGTGCTGTCATTCTCTACTTCTAGGACTGACTGAAGGGAGAGTATAGATCACTGAAATACTGATAACAGAAAAAGAAACTTTAGAGCCCAAATCACTTCCCATCCTCTCAACACTGATTTTGTTAGGATTTCAAAAAGTTATCATTGGCCTGTGTATCAGAGCTCAGAGCTGTGGGAGACTCCCAATAAGGCCTCCACTAGCAAGCCCCCTGTCTCCACAAACACTCCCAGCACTGTTTAGCGGGTAGTGAGGGTGACAGTATCATTTTTCCAACACATCATCCTATGTCCAAGTCTCCTCCCACTACATTCCAGCTCACATTCTTCATTTCTCTAAAGATAACTTACTCACTTTTTATGCTATTTGTTAGGAACTTACTTTGTGCCAGGCATTCTACTAAGCACTGGGGGATATACAAACTAATCAGGTTAGACACAGTCCCTGTCCCACATGAAGCTTACTTAGTCTTAATCCCCATTTTACAGATGAGGTAACTGAAGCAAGAGAAGTTAAGTGACTTGCCCAAAAATCACACAGCAGTCAAGTGGCAGAGCCAGGATTAGAACCCAGGCTCTTTTGTATCCCAGGCCCATGTTCTATCCTCTTGGCCACACTGTGCCTCATTCTCTCCCACCTCCAACCCGTTGTTCACCCCTCCCTCCTGCCTGCAACATCCTCCCCCTTCAAATCCACCAATCACTGTTCTCATCTTCAAAGCCCTTCGAGTGTCATCTCCATAATAACCCTCCCCTAATTAATTTTCTCTTCTCCCCCTTATTATATCCCCTTGCCTCCTCAGCAATTCTGCACCAATTGCATACTCGCTTGCTCACAACCACCACTTGTAGCACTTTGTTCCATATGGACAGAAATTCTAATGTTTAGTGAATTATCCAAAACTGATCATTTTAGAAGGGACTGCCTAAAACAATTGTTTCCTTTCCCAAGTCTCATAAGGCTCGATTTTGGCATTCCTAGTGAAGAGGGTGTTGGACAACTAGAGGAGGGAAAATGGAACAGAGCTCCCCTGGGGTAGAAGCACCTCCTCCACCATTTAACCAGAGGGAATTGCATCCCTGGAATGGGAGACTCAATGGACAAATTTCCCCACCAATCATATCCAGCCCAGTTGTGGTGAGCACTCAACTGGCAGATTTTTCCCACAAATCTCATCTTGCCTGAGTAACCAATCAGAGGAGAGGAAGGCAGGACAGATCATAAACCAATGTTAGAATTTAAGTCCAAAAAACAGAGTCACCCAGAAAACATTCATGACTGAGGGAGTAGTAGATAACAAACCACAACACTGTCCTGCACCTAAATGTATTATCTTACATGTCCCATTAGTTGCACTCATTTATCTGTTTTTCCTACTTCCACCTACCTAGAAATTGTCTCCTACTCTAGATTGTAAATCTCTGAGGGCAGGGATTGAGTCAAGAACTCGGGTGTACCCTCGCAATTACTTAAAACAGGGTTCCGCATACATCAGGCACTCAGTAAATTCTACTGATTGACTGACCCTCCAATTTTGGCTGTAGATTCCTTGAGGATAAGAATATCATTTTTGCTTCTTTTATGAATTCCCTAAGAGCTGAATTCAGTGCTTTGTATGTGATAACTCTGAATACATTTTGACAATACTGATAACTGCACTCTTTCCCAGGAACATGTGTAGCCCAGAAGTCTAGTGAATGGAATGGTGTTGCACAAATCAAAAGCACTATAAACAATTCCTTCATGAAGGTTCTTCGTCCTGAAATCTCTCCTGGACCGGTTATTTTGTCATTTACTGCAGAACATTTGATCTTCATCAAACAACAGTATGTGTGCAGTGAGGAGGGAAAATTTTACATCCAGGGAAGAATGGAGGATGAGAATTTGGTATGTCTATTGCAGACTGGAAAGAGCACTGCTCTGAAAGTCATGAGTTCTGAGTTCTAGTTCTGGTTCTACCTGCAGCTGGCTAATGTGGGAAAACACCACATGTGTACCTCACAATATGCCACAGGTCTGCCTGATCATCTTTTAAATTCCAGGCCCCATTGGAAACATGACTGGCAGGGATGATGATAATAATTACTATTATTATTATGGTATTTTTAAGTGCTTACTATGTGCCAAGCACTGTTCTAAGCACATCTTCTAGACTGTGAGCCCACTGTTGGGTAGGGACCGTCTCTATATGTTACGAACTTGTACTTCCCAAGCGCTTAGTACAGTGCACTGCACACAGTAAGCACTCAATAAATACGATTGACTGATTGATTGGAGTAGATACAAGGTGATCAGGTTGTCCCATGTGGGGCTCACAGCCTTAATGCCCATTTTACAGATGTGGTAAAAGAGGCACAGAGAAGTTAAGTGATTTGCCCAAGCAACAAGTGGCAGAGACAGAATTAGAACCCAAGTCCTCTTAGTCCCAAGCCCATGCTCTTGCCACTAGGCCATGTTGCTTCTCAATGAGAGGGTGTAAGTGATGCAGTGCAAGCTATTAGCATTATAGTCAGTTCCTCTGTTCAAGTTCTTATCCCTGACGTCTCAGGATCGAGGCTTCTCTATTCTTCATAATGACAGGCTCCATCACTGCCTATGTATATTCTTTTACCTTAAGCACCATATGTGTTATGTAGGCATAGTGGTAATAGATAATTTAAAAATTCATTTTAATGGTTTATTTTATTGCATTCCTTCTGCTTGCTTTCTTTGGGTTAAGGTATATGTCATGCCAACCAAGTCCCTTATGTCTTTCTGTTGCATTCAATATTGCCTTGCTTTCCTACAAGGTATTTAAGCCATGCCTTAGAAACATGGCTCAGAGCTCACCTCCTCCAGGAGGCCTTCCCAGACTGAGCCCCCTTTTTCCTCTCCTCCTCCCCACCCCCCCACCCTACCTCCTTCCCCTCCCCACTGCACCTGTATATATATTTGTACATATTTATTACTCTATTTTACTTGTACATACTCTACTACTACTACTCTACATACTTACTACTCTGTTTTATTAATGATGTGCATATAGCTATAATTCTATTTATTCTGATGGTTTTGACGCTTGTCTACATGTTTTGTTTTGTTGTCTGTCTCCCCCTTCTAGACTGTGAGCCCATTGTTGGGTAGGGACTGTCTCTATATGTTGTCAACTTGTACTTCCCAAGTGCTTAGTACAGTGCTCTGCATACAGTAAGTGCCCAACAAATATGACTGAATGGATGAATACTGGGTTAAAATAGCTTAAACAACAGGTGAAAGTTGTGAAGGCAGCTGGGGCATTGGACAGGAGGTTTGAGGATCTAGACCCATAACTCTGTTTACTCTCAAGGCTCACCTCAACCTATAGTGGACTCTTCTCCTAATAATAATAATTGTCATATTCATTAAGCACTTACTGTGTGCTAGGCACTGTATTAAGAATTGGGGTGGATACAAGCAAATCAAGTTGGGCACAGTCCCTGTCCAATGAGGGGCCTCACAGTCTCACTCCCCATTTTACAAATGAGGTAACTGAGGCACAGAGAAGTTAAGTGACTTGTTCAAGGTCACACAGCAGACAAGTGGCAGAGCTGGAGCTCAGCTGTTGGTTCTACAAACTGCACTAGGCAGAGTTTATGCTCTGTCTCTCTGAATTTACACACCTTCCTGTCTTTTTTTGCCATAATCCTTTATGGTTTTGCAGATAGAGATGAAAGTTATAATGGGTAAATTGAGTAACTTTTTTCCAATTCCACTGCTCCTCCTCTTCCCTTCAAAAATCTACATTTTGTATCTATTGTAGGTGAACTGAATGGCAGTTTGAGAACATTACCCATCTTCAATTTCAAGCCAGTGATAGGAGAAATAATTACTAGTGTTTTATTTTTTGGTCACATCTTTGCCCACATCATCTTGAAAAGCATCAGCCTGGGCTTGAGCACACAAGGCAGCAGGTCTGTGGTATTGCTATGTATTTGCTTCAGTTGTTTAATCAATAGTATTTATTGAGCACTTACTGTGTGTAAAGCACTGTAATAAGTGAATGGGAGAGAATAGTAGAGTAAGTAGCCCTAGTCTCTAAATTCAAGGAGTTTACAATCTAATGGAGTAGACAGATACTAAAATGAATTACACATAGGAGAAATATGAATTTACGTACACAAGTGCTCTGAAGGGAATGGAGAGGGAGTAGCAAAGTGTTTGGGGCATACAGACTCAAGTATCTCTTGATTGTCCTGAAATTATGCACCTCTGACAGCTGATAAGTGGGAATGCTGGCAGCCCCTCCTACCCTGCAGTCAATCTGTCTGTATTTGAGAATTGCTCTAAGGTCCCCTGAAGAAGTCAGCCACGTGGATAAAGCAGCAATAGAGGCCGGGTTGAAGGAGGACTGCAAAAAGTCTGAACTAATAATAAAAGAATTTTAGTGTTTATATTGAAAAACACTATTCTAAGTGCTGGGAAGGAAATGTATGGATGAGGTAGAGACAACTATCTTTACTATCAGCCAGTTGGGGCTATGTTCTGACATTCAGTGGTGGGATAAAAGGTGGGATGAGTGGTGAGTGATTCAACACAAACATTGTGTTAATTTGGGGCTGAGCCATTGGAACTGTGGCTAAAACAATAATTTTTCTACTGAAAAATTCAGTAGGGAGTCATTCCAATTTCTGATGTAGTTCTAGCCTGTTCTTCAGCAGGATTTTCTACAGCAGCATAATTAGCCAACACTTCCTTCTCATTTAGCCACTGCTAGCACTGCTCTGGAGTTATCAACAGTGGTCACTGGAAAGCCAGAGCCTGCGGCTGCCCTCCCACCTCAACCTCACCTGGACCTCACCAGGTCCAGGGCTGTGAGTAGGGCAAATGGTGGTGTTTGCCCTGTCTTCTAGCCAGAAATACAGTTGCCAACTTTTGGTTTTAATCATGCCTGTTACTCTAACTAATGTGAAAGAGATACTAGATCATCCTACCTGCCACTCAGAGGCATAAATCACAGTCCCTTCTTATTTTATTAAAATGATTTTGAGGTACAGACAAGGTCCTGGATCTGATATACCTTAAGACCTGAAAACTTTGAGCTGTGACTGGACTAACCAGGGCTTGAAGGGAGAGGAACATGGAAAGTGCAAGTTGGGGGTGTTGTTTCAATTAGAATGATAGGGAAGCAGGACTTTTTTTCCTAGGTAACTGTAGAACAAAGAGGAGTTCAAACCTCCCACAAAGCAATAGGGTAATGGGATCGTTTCAGACTCCCCAGTGCAGATGTGGGAAGGCACCCTACCTCATCCTCCACCCCCATCCCCGCCACTTCAAGTGCTTTGCTTAACATCTGCAAATCTTTTAGGCCCAATTCTTGAGGCTCCAGATTTCCAGAAGTCAAAATGCAAGTGACATCTGGTGAGTGGGCAGACGTAGGAGGGTTGGTGCCTGTGCGTGCACGTGGTGAAGGAGGGCTGTTTGGTGGTTACTGTAGTGGGGACCACACAGCAGCAAGACTGGGTCATGTTCCAGACTCTGCCATTAGCCGACCCTTAAGAAGCGACTTAAATGCTCTGTGGCCTGACTTCTCCATCTACAAAAGAAATCTAATAATACAGTAGGTTCCCCCGCTGCACAAGGTTCCTGTAAATCTTAATTTATATTTATTAAGCATTTTGACATTCCTAAATGAAGTAGTGCAAGTCATTATTATTGGTTAGGTTGAGGATGAGGAGAAGGAGAAGGAGGAATTTGAAATGGGGCCACAGTTGAATTATATATTGCAGGGAGTTCTCCAATCACGAGGGGATTACATCCCTGCATTAAAGAAAGTTTGCTTTGTTTTTTGACCAATGTTGTGTGCACACACACAGTTGTCTTCTGGTATTACATTGTGAACTATCCAGATAGATGTATGCTGTTGGAAAAATCTTCACCAATTCTGCAGTGACATTTTATCCAAAACTCATAATATAAACACACACTATGGGAGAACTGACTATACCTCTATGTTAGGAACTGGCCCAGTCCTCTCAAACCCTGATAACAGCCTTATTTGAATTTGTTTACTTTGGAGAAGTTGATGAAAGTCACATGGTCTTTCACTCTCTGCAGGTCTCCTGGCTAAGGGGTTTTCTCAGTGCAGTTGATAGCAGTGACTGCCCAGAACAGTGGTGTTTGTGCACATCCCCCCAAAATGGCAAATCAACAGGGTCAGGTCCCAGAATTTTTGGAGATAATGGGGAAATGCTAACCCCCAAAGCAGATCTAAAACTCAACATGTCCAAGACTGAGCTCCTTATCTTCCCTCCCAAACCCTGTCCTCTCCCTGACTTTCCCATCACCGTAGACCACACAACCATCCTTCCCATCTCATAAGCCCGCAACCTTGGTGTCATCTTTGACTCCGCTCTCTCATTCACCCCACACATCCAATCCATCACCAAAACCTGCCGGTCTCACCTCCACATCACCAAGATCCGCCCTTTCCTCTCCATCCAAACCACTACCTTGCTGGTTCAATCTCTCGTCCTATGCCGACCGGATTACTGCATCAGCCTCCTTTCTCACCTCTCATCCTTCTGTCTCTCCCCGCTTCAGTCTATACTTCACTCTTCAGCCCGGTTTATCTTTGTACAGAAAGATTCTGGTCATGTCACTCCCCTCCTCAAAAATCTCAAAAGTTGCTTATCAACTTTTGAGTCAAGCAAAAACTCCTCACTCTCGTCTTCAAGGCTCTCCATCACCTCACCCCCTCCTACCTCACTTCCCTTCTCTCCTTCTACAGCCCAGCTCACATACTCCACTCCTCTACCGCTAACCTCCTCACTGTACCTCGTTCTTGCCTGTTCTGCCGTCAATCCCTGGCCCACATCCTACCTCTGGCCTGGAATGCCCTGCCCTCCACACAGCCGCCAAACTATCTCTCTTCCTCCCTTCAAAGCCCTAGTGAGAGCTCACCTCTTCCAGGAGTCCTTCCCAGACTGAGCCCCACCTTTTTCTTCTCCTCCTTCCCACCATCGCTCCCCCGCTTCCTACCCCTTTCCCCTCCCCACAGCACTTGTATATATTTGTGTATATTTATTCCTTATTTATTTTATTTGTACATATTTATTACTCAATTTATTTTATTAATGATGTGTGTATTGCTATAATTCTATTTATTCTGATGGTATTGACACCTGTCTACTTGTTTTGTTTTGTTTTGTTGTATATCTCTCCCTTCTAGACTGTGAGCCCATTGTTGGGTAGGGACCAACTCTGTATGTTACCAATTCATACTTCCCAAGTGCTTATTTACAGTGAGTGTTCTGCACACAGTAAGTGCTCAATAAATACTATTGAATGAACAAATGAGATCAGAAGTTAATACCAAAAAAGCCAACCAGATGTAGAACTGCCAGTTGTTGCCTCTATTAGAGAATGATTTGTTTTAATGCCTTGTTCTGTTTTCCTGGTAAACGTCTCCCAGGAAGGAAAGCACTATTATCCTGTATTTGATGGATACATGTTCTGCCCCTCCTGAGTAGTGAGGTGAACCAGACTGGTGCCAGTGACCATATTCCCCAAACTCAAATTTGTCAGTTCAATATAGGTAATTCTATTTTTCTGGTAGATAAGTTTGCTGGTTGCTTGGGATCTCACCAAGACCAACAATTCCTTACTAACTCAGTTTAAAATTGAGTCCATTTCAAGAACATTCTGACCACTATTATTCAATGTTGAAGTTTCACTCTTGGGAGGATTAGCAGAGAGCTCCCCAAACTCAAATTTGTCAGTTCAATATAGGTAATTCTATTTTTCTGGTAGATAAGTTTGCTGGTTGCTTGGGATCTCACCAAGACCAACAATTCCTTACTAACTCAGTTTAAAATTGAGTCCATTTCAAGCACATTCTGACCACTATTATTCAATGTTGAAGTTTCACTCTTGGGAGGATTAGCAGAGAGCACCAATACACAATAATTTAAAAAATCACAATAGGCAACAAGCATAGCTTGAGAATGTCTGCCCCATGAGGGAACATATGGTGTTAAAAGGACATTTGTAGCCATTATCATTGTATTCTGTGATACCTCGATTCAGATTCCAATTAATCCAGAATTTGTGATTGATCTAGGCTGGAAATTACCTCTGGCTTCCTCTCTTTACCCCTCTCTACTCCTGCCCACCAAAATGCAGGTTTTTCTGTAAAGGAAGGATGGTCTATATTGTGGTTAGCAAGGCCTCAGGGATATGTAGAGACAGAGAGGAGTCAGTTGGAGAGGCACAGCCCTTTCTGAAATTCCAACTGTCTGAGGCAGATTTAAATAGACAACCAGAAAAAGAGACAAATGAATAAACTGAAACAAACTAATAGGACAAACAAGATATCAGGAAACTAAACTTCTATGCCTTCTCTTGTCTTTTACTTTTCTCCCCTTCAATTCCCCACCTCCCCCTGCCTGTGACAAAACCAGATACACTGGGAAATTTCATTAAAAAAAATACTTCTATAGTACAGACTTTCCAGTGATCCAAACTGAGCTCCTTCTTTGGTCTAAATAAAACTGCATCTTGCAGATAAACATACTCATTTGATTTCAATTTAGAGAAGCAGTGTAGCTTAGTGGAAAGAGCACAGGCTTGGAAGTCAGACATTGTGGGTTCTAATCCTGGCTCTGCCACTTATGAGCTGTGTGACTTTGGGCAAGTCACTTAATTTCTCTGCCTCAGTCACCTCATCTGTAAAATGGGGATTAAGATTGTGAGCCCCATGTGGGACAACCTGATTAACTTGTATCCACCCCAGCACTTGGAACAGTGCTTGGCACATAGTAAGCGCTTAACAAATATCACCATTAACTATGCATGTGATAGGTGCTCAGTAAATACTATTAATTTATAAATCAACATGATATAAAAGCAAGCTTTGGTGTCAAAGATCCTAGAGACCTCTTATAATTTTAGTCTGAGCTTAACTGAAGTTTCCCAGAGAGCCAATTTCAGAGTCCTCAACCACTCTCTGACTTGAAAGCAAGGTTTATCATTCAGACATATTGTTTCAATCATTGTTTTGTGTAGTTCAGTTAACTGCCACCCCCACCTGTGGTTTGCGGGTCTCAAGGCCTCAGAGGGCTTTGGAGTCACACTAGAAAAGAAGGGAAGGGAGAGATGAAGAAGATGGGAAGAAGGGAGGTTGATATGAGAGCCATTAATTAATTTGAGCTATTGACGGCTTGTATGAAACATAAAGTAGACCCTTCAGTTCAGAATTTTGCCGGTTGGAGAGAAAAAAAAAATATTGGTTAAGATAGGGAAGGGGAAATTACCCACCTATTTCCAAAGTCCCTAAAATTTTGTTGCAACCATCCTGACTTTGTCAGACTTGTTTGTTTGGCCATGAGAAGGTTCCATGCAGCTCACTTTTTCAGACAGCTCCTTATCAAACTCAGCAATCCAGAAAGCAGCAAACAGTTTAAAGCAACAGATAAATGTGGTAACCAATGACCTCTAGGTTCTTTCCCTCTGAAAGGCAACTCACCCACTTTCATCAGCACTCTGTCCTAAATAGGTTTCATCTATTGCAAGTGTAAAAACTCAGCTTCTAACAGTTTCTTTGAGAGAAAACATGATAAAGTTATTCAGATCTGAGGAGAAACATAATCTAGGAGTTTTTCATTCTTATGCTTTCCAAGATTAGAAATCCATAGCCATCAGTCTAAATAATGCTGGCAAATTCTAACCACTTGAGATGTTTCTCCAATGATTAACTCCTACCAGTTTTCACTGCTACTATGTTGATACCAAAGAATTAGACATAGTAATGGGTGGAAAACCTTGAGAAGGAAGGCTTACCATAACAGAGATGGAAAAATGAATACCATCTCAGCTGGGATCACTTGTGGCACCTCCTTGAGATGCTGCTTTTTTTGTGTTATAAATTTACAGTTCCTCTGAGTTTATTGACTGGTGAATAATTTCTCTACTGATTTTTATGTGTGGTACACCATTGGAAGGTTTTCTGCTGTGAACTCAAAGAAATTGCAGCAGATAAGTTTGTGAGGCTCATATTTAGAGAGTTCATGTATCAAAGTTCTTGGAAAAGTGAATATTTTCATGTCTGGTCCTTCTTCCCAGTACATTTCTGTCAATCTCTGACTCTTCTAGTCATTTGGTGGAGCTGATGATTTGGATATGAAACCTCTGAATAGATTCATAGTTCTGTGTAAAATTGGATTTTCTTAGCACAAGAAACCTAACCTCCCCTCTTCCTCCTGAAAAAGTGAAAGAACATTAAGAGTGTAAGTACCTTAGTCCAGTGTTCTGCACAAAGTAAGCATTCAAATACAATCCAATATTGATGATGAAATACCAGTCACGAAGAGATGCTCTTGAGTTAGACTAATGGTCCGAACAGGACCTAGAGTTTTTTCTCCAAAAAGTGTAGCAGGATGCAGAAAGATGCAGACACCCAATCTAATGGCCATGGATGAACTAATCAACATTCTCATCTTTCCCTTTAAATCCCTAACTTCTCTTAGTAACTCATTCTGGCCTCTTGCCTATGAATTTTTCCAAACTCCTCTCAAACCTACTGTTATTTTTTGCACCTCTACTGTCTTTTTGGAAGTGCCGAAGTCTGGATTGCATTTAACTAGTGAAGTGGCACTTGAGCAATGCTTAGAAAAATGAACTAAAAAAATGGAGACATTAGAAGCCAGTAGGTTTGGCCAAACCCAAAGAGTACAATTTAGATTCAATTGAGAATAGCTCTTGAGGAGATTCCTGTTGTTTGATAAACACTTTAAGCAGCTCAGACCCTAAATCAGTTGCCATCTAACCATAAATTGTCTTGCTTCAGCTAATACTACTGGCTTTCACTTTCACTTCCCTGAAACTCGCACTGAAGGAGTAATATCTCTTTGGAAATAGTTTTCAAACCATTATTCCTTTCCTTGAAGTGCAAATGCTACTATCCTTGTTCAATTTGTTTTTTGGAAGAGTCATAGTCAAGTTTGGAAGACACTGCATATCAAATCAATCATATTTATAGAGCACTTACTGTGTGCAGAGCCCTGTACTAAGTGCATGAGAGAGTACAATATGAGTTGTATTCCCTTCCCACAATAAATTTACATTATAGAGAAAGAGACTAACATTAATATAAATTACAGATAAATACATAAGTGCTGTGGATGTGTATGGCATCTGCGTGGAATCAAGAAAAGTATTGGGAGCACAATAAGGTAGCAGGAACTGAAACCATTAAAATGTCCCCTGGCTCATTGTATTACCATTCTGAGCTTCCTCCCATGACCTGCTGCCCCTTCAAACATTGAGGGACAAATTAAAATATTAAATTAATGGTCTACTGTTAACAACAATGCAGTTACTAGTTTGGACTGACCAGCTAATTCATTGTACAGCTTGATAACATGCAGTGATCCTACCTGAAGGTAGATTTGGATCCTCTCTCTGATCTCCCATCCTCTTGTTTCTCCCCACTTAAATCTATACTTCACGCTACTGCCCAGATCATCTTTGTGCAGAAATGCTCTGGGCATGTTACTCCCCTCCTCAAAAATCTCCAGTGGCTACCAATCAACCTACGCATCAGGCAAAAACTCCTCACTCTTGGCTTCAAGGCTCTCCATCACCTCGTCCCCTCCTACCTCACCTCTCTTCTTTCCTTCTACAGCCCAGCCCGCACCCTCCGCTCCTCTGCTGCTAATCTCCTCACCGTGCCTCATTCTCGCCTGTCCCGCCGTCGACCCCGGCCCACATCATCCCCCTGGCCTGGAATGCCCTCCCTCCGCACATCCGCCAAGCTAGCTCTCTTCCTCCCTTCAAGGCCCTACTGAGAGCTCACCTCCTCCAGGAGGCCTTCCCAGACTGAACCCCCTTCTTCCTCTCCCCCTCCTCCTCCTCCCCATCTCCCCCCCCCCGCCTTACCTCCTTCCCCTCCCTACGGCACCTGTATATGTTTGTACAGATTTATTACTCTATTTTACTTGTACATATTTACTATTCTATTAATTTTATTTTGTTAATATGTTCTGTTTTGTTGTCTGTCTCCTCCTTCTAGACTGTGAGCCCGCTGCCGCTGTGATGTAGGGGCCGTCTCTATATGTTGCCAACTTGTACTTCCTAAGCACTTAGTACAGTGCTCTGCACACAGTAAGCACTCAATAAATAAGATTGAATGAATGAATGAATGAATTTGGAGAAGAGGTGTACCTTTCCCACCAACCTTTTATTGGCATGTTTTAGTGTAAATTAAATATTATAAGCTTTGCTTTCTAAATTGCTGTGGAAAAAGAGTGACTTTCTAGAAACTCTGCAAACTCTCTCACTCTGCTACATTTTGTTACTCACTGGAACACTTTTTAGGATATGGGACAAAAGGCATGCTTATAAAACCCAAAGTACCAGAAGTTTCTCCTCAAAGCTCAAAAGTTAGGATTGCCCTTATTGTAAAGGTGGCCCAGCTTGGTGAGATCTTTCAGTACAATCTATATTAAATTTGAGACAGCTAGCACTAATAGAGCCTAGAGTAGTCAAGCTGCTTTCTAAGAGGAGATGGAATTTTTACAGCCAATTAGAAAAATTTGGAAGAATATGGGTCTACATAACTTTAGGAAGACTGATATGTCAATAATGCACCAACATCAGTCTTGCTTCTAAGAACAATCAGATTAATTTGGAATATTTCACAAGGTTATCTATAAACAATTTTCCAAGTTATCTCCCAGTGAAGGTGATCTCCAATTCCAGATTCAAAAAACAAAAGAAAAGGGATTGAAACAATCAGTTCATAAGAACAATGAAATCAGCTGCACAAAGTTGTTGAGTTGGACCGAAGTTCATCCATTATACCCGATGAGTGAATCTATCAGCATCATAAATCTACAGTATCTTGGTGGAAGCTTCTTGAACTAGATTACCAGCATGGCACAGTGGAAAGAGCAAGGGCTTGGGAGTCAGAGGTCATGGGTTCAAATCCTGTCTCTGCCAATTGTCACCTGTGTGACTTTGGGCAAGCCAGTTAACTTCTCCGTGCCTGTTACCTCATCTGTGAAATGGGGATTAAGACTGTGAGCCACATGGGACAACCTGATCACCTTATAGCCTCCTCAGTGCTTAGTACATAGTAAGTGCTTAACAAATGCCATCATTATTATTATAGGAGTTTTGAGACTTTTATCAGGCCTAAGATTGGAAAGTTTTAGGTTATTCAACTTTGTGTAAAGAATTAAAGAATGAGACAAGACCTTTTATATTCCTTTGTTTCACAGAGACTGTTGCAAAAATATTTTAGCATTTCAACTTCAACTCACAACTCTAACCAGAATCAGTTGTACTTATTGAGCACTTATGGTATGCAGTGCACTATACTAAGCACTTGTAAAAATGCAATGTAACAGAGTTGGTGGACATAGTCCCTGCCCACAACCTTACAGGCTAGAGGGGGCAGAATTAATTCAAGAATGGACAGATTTTTTTTAATGGATGTCCAACTTTTTCTATGAAAATTTTCAACTCTGACAGAGGTTTTGCAAAAAGGCATCCCATGATCTCATTTAATATGGTTCATAAAATTGTCTCATACTTTCCCAAAGTCTTGGAATACACATGAGAGTTCAGGGGAGGAAAAGAAGAAATGATCAGGGGTCAATGCCCTCCACTGTAATCTCTTTATAACCTGGCTGTGTCACGTACCCAACCCCCAGGCCTTGTCCTAGCACAAATAAAACAATTCCCAGTTCCCTGGAGTTCTAGTCTCCTAGATGAGCTTCTGGGAGCAATAAAAATGCCCTGTCTCTTGTCCAATCTTCTCCAGGATTGCCATGTAGCCTGCCACTGAAATTATGCCAGCATAATTTCCAGGCATCATACACCTGAAATAGCTGAATTGAAACAATAGGCATTTATTGTACTAATGATGATAGAAGTCCCCCGGCCCCTGATTGATATTACTCATCAGATTTATGGATAAGGAGGATAATACCATCATAAAAGTATAAAACCGTAAATGGACATGAAAGGCAGCTAGAGATAATTTTGTTTAGATATTTATAACTGATGAATGGCTTTATTAATCTGTCCCCTAAATTAATTACAGTTTTTCTTCACTTGGACTCCTGAATACAATGAGAGCATGTGATGGGTTCATTCCTGCAGTCCTGGGGTAGAAAGCCAAGAGTTTAGCTTTCCTTCTGTATTATGCTTCCCCCTCCATACTCCAGGGAAGTGGAAACTTGAGACCAGATTTCCAGCAGGAATGGCTTAAAATATCTCCCCTATCTCTTCCAGCCACTGATCAGGAATGTGTCTGCCAATGCTACTGTATTGTACTTTTCCTGAATGCTTAGTATAGTACTCTACACACAGTAAGTGCTTCATAAACCCTATTGATTGATGTCTGTGAACCAACCTGCACAGGTTATGGAATATAAAGTTAGCCATCAGAGTGAGTTACTGCTCAAGTTTCCTGTGTGATTGCCATTTTCCCTGTGTAAGTGTGGGAATTTAGGGGCCCAGTGAGTGTTCATACATTTAGCAAGGAGGTTGTAAGTTTTCATTTGATTCGTTTAGGAGGACAGAAATAGGGTCTGTGAATTCACAGGGACTTACTAACAGACGGTACTTGAGGGATTGGAGTCTTTGCTCAGACGATTCTTGATTGGGAGAGTTCTGGCCCTGCATTGTCTAACCACCCATTATTTCTGTTCCATTTTCCCCCTCAATAAAAAGAAAATAAAATTAGCTGAGTGGCTTTTCCCTCTTGTCTCATAATTTTCCAAATAACAGGAGGTCCTTTAGGCTGACGGATTCAGAGATGCCTTCCCAAATCACTGCATTATTGCACTGGACCATATTTGATTTAGGTATTAAGCAAGGGAAGTACAATTACTGTTAACCAACCACCGATCCTGACAGGATTCATTCATTCCTGCATATTTATTGAGTGCTTACTAAGTGCAGAGCACTGTACTAAGCACTTGGGAGAGTACAATATAATAAAAACAAAACAATGAGCTTACAGTCTAGAGGTGGAGAGACAGACATCAATAAAAATACATAAATTACAGACATGTACATAAGTGTTGTGAAGCTGGGAGGGGAGAAGAACAAAGGGATCAAGTCAGGGCAAAGTAGAATCTAAATCTAGGTTTCCAACTACATTGATTTATCTTTATTCAGAAGTGGAACAAGTTCCTCCAGAAAGGAAGAATTAGAGGAGCAGTATTGGCTTAGTGGAAAGAAAACAAGCTTGAGAGACATAGGACCTGAACTTCCCTGCTCTGTGACTCTGGGCAAGTCACTTCACTTATCTCTGTCTCCCTTTTCTCCTGTAAAATGGGGATATAAATACCTGTTTTCTTTCCTACTTAAACTGTGAGCCCCACATAAAACTGGGATTGTTTCCACCTTGATTATCTTTTATCTACCCCAGTGCTGGGTACATAGGAAGGGCAAAAAAATCACAATTGATGATGATGATGATGAAAACAGATTGCTTAGTGGTGGAGTAACAGGGGAGGGAGGCTGAGAGGAGCAATGATTTAAAAATCCCAGAAACATCCTAAAAATCATATTACAGTAGCTAGGTTATGTGTGTTGGGAGTTAGCTAAATTCCCAGTGCACATTCCCAAGTTTTGAACCCAGACATCTAAATGCAATGGGAGCCAACCCTTGTGAACCCCCAAAGAACTGTGGATGGGCCCCCACTACAAACAAGGGACTCTCCAAACCCACACTGCCATCTGTGATAGCCATTTCTGTCAATCTAATGGTAGCACCAACCTTATTAGAGTAATTTTTATAATATCAATTATGAAAGTAACTTTTGGCACATCATTCAACATACTTCCAATTCTTCTCTATCATACTCCGGTGACCAAATCACAGTTTTCTGAAAAAGGAGATCTGGAAATGGAGAGTTACTGATACTGATAATTTGACCATAATACACCGTGAAGTACACTTCACAATCTCTGCTATACCTCTGTGTTTGAAAGTATTGATTGTGGCAATATTAATCACATTGTCGTGAAAGCAAAGAAGCTGAATCTTGCCTAGTGTGGATTGCAATTCATTCTAAGGGGAATGTCTCATTCTTGTAGGCTGTGACTCATTTAATTGTTAATGGACATCCTTTGGGCTCTGACCTTATGCTGTGACTAAAATTTGCCTAGCTACTTTCGTTCATTGACCTTTGCAAAATGATCCAACTCAGTTATTCATATGCCTACTAGGATCATAACCTCAACTCAAACAGGGTGGGCAGAAAGGCCTGGTAGAAAGAGCAAGGAACTAACTCAGAAGAACCCAGGTTCAAGCTCTAGATCTGCCACTGATCTATTTTGTGACCTTGAGCAAGCTGCTTAACCTCTTAGGGCTCTGTTTCTTCGTCTGTAAAATGGGGGTAAAATAAATTGTGAGACTCAGGTGGGACAGGGAGTGTGACTAACTTCAGAGTCTTCTTTCAATTCCCTTAGCACCTGATAAACACTTTAATGTCACAATACCAAGGGCCCAGTGTAAGGTTTACAGGGACTGGCATTTCTAAATTTCAAGATTGGGGATGGTTCTCAAAAGCATTAGGAAAATAACAAAGCAATTCAAATTTAGGATTTTAAAATATCAGTGACAAAATTCTCATTCAGGTAAGGAGTTTGTTCCCTCTTTCTTGGGCGTGATTTAATGACTGTGGGTGAGGAGACAGCAGCACAGTAGCAAAATATGCAAAACATCAAACCCTTTCACTTGGTTTGTTTTAATCTAAACCCAAACATTTATGATATATTGTTTCTATAATCCTTCAGCCACCCAGTCATCATGGAGGCTTCTCCTGAAGACTGGTTTTTATTAGTCTACTGATGAAATCCAAACTAATGAGGAACAGGCCTTTTGACACCTCCAAAGTAGTAATGCAAGTCCCAGATGCTAAGCCCAGCAAAACCTTGGTAGTTGTCAAGACAGACGAGAGCCAATTTAGTCATTAAACGAAGGGTGACCTCTTTGAGACCATCATGGGAACTCACCAGCCTTTATGGGGTATCTTGGCCTTCCCAACAGAAGACATCCTTACCTCCTCTATGAGGCTGAGAAGAGGGCTCTGGACTTGTTAGGGAGAAAGGTGGGGAAAATGTCCAGAGTGGATGGCGGGGGCAAATTTTACCTGTTAATTGCCCACCAAAACTTTCTAGCCCTGCTGTGACCCATGTGGGCATTTCACTCCTCAGCAATACACTGGATAAATATGCAGGGCTGCTGGTGAATAGATGACAATAATGGCAATAATGGCATGTATCAAGCACTTACTGTGTGCCAACTATGATCCTAAGCAGTGGGGAAGATACAAGATAATAAGGTCAGACTCAGTCTCTCACATTCTAAGTTTGAGGGAGAATACATATTTTATTCCCATTTTACAGATGAGGAAACTGAGGCACATGGAGGTTAAGGGTTTCACCCAAGGTGATACAGCAGGCAAGTAGCAGATCCCAGACTTGACTATGGGTCTCCTTACTCCCATTCCTGTACTTTTTCCGTGAGGCCATATTGTAGGAATGAAAGGGAAACACCAAAATGTCCAAGGGAAAAGGCAGAATGGAAAGTTAGGGAGACATATGTGGGAGAAATAAGATGTCCATTGACCATTGCTTCTCCTCCTGTAGTCCTCTACCAGTTACTGAGGATAGTCAACTCTGTTACCCTAAAGAGATAACCTTTAATTGCAGGAGATGTTTAAAATGCCACTAACTTCGAAGGAGACTTCCATGGGACCTTCTCCTAAACCATGTTCCCAGATCTCTGTAATAATAACTGCCCCATTCTGTGACCTTGGGTAACCTCTCTCAGTACTCAGTTGATTCCAAGTACTCCTGCTGTCCTGCTAGGACCCAGAAGATCTGAATGATCTGTTTTGTATTATCTACAAGTCTTCTTTCCTCTGCTGGTATAAATCATGGACAATTGACTGAGCATATCTCAGCTTCATAGAAAAGTCATTTAGAAACATTTCTTCTCCCACTTCTATAATTATTGTGAAGAACACTATACTCTTCTGCACCATTATTTCATATAGCCCTTTACTGATTAACAACATTTAAGGCTAATCTTGTGGATATTTTTAGCTGCAAAAATAAGTAATTGAGCAATGTATTCAATCTAATGTGTCACCCTTATTCAACGTAGAAATTTGGGGTTAATCCTCTATATAGGATGTTTTCTTGTTGCAGCTAAAAGTTATTGGATGTAATTTGTCCATTTTTCTTATAAATAATATCTTCATACTCACATGAACTCCCTAGAAATTCTGCCAAGAATTGCTGCTTGCTTGTGGAGCTATATAGGAAAGAGACATTAACCCTTCCAAAGTAATTCTAATAGTTGTACATTAAACCTTTATGGCCTCCAATGGCCAGTCTCCAGGAAGTTCAAAGAAAGGCCAGCAAGTTCTTGCCTTGCTTCACCAGTTCATCTTACCAGTTCATTTCAGTCATATTTACTGAATGCTTACTGTATGCAGAGCACTGTACTAAGCGTTTGGGAGAGTACTGTACAACAATAAATGCATTACCTGCCCACAACAAGCTTACATTCTCCCTACCTGTATTTTTTTTAAGACCAACACTAAAGAGAGCCATACTCGGAATGATGGAAAAGTGGGACTTGAGATAATTTCTAAAAAATTATACAAGTATTTTCTAATTCTTGGGCACAAAGAAAATTGATAATTAGTTTTGGGATGACATAGGGAGCTCTTGACTTACTGAAAACTCCTTGTTGCCTTCATGTAGCCATTTGTTTTTCAGGGGACGTTAGTTGCATCAGTTGCAAAAAATGAAAACTTAATGAGTATGGAATGCCCAGAGTTCCAAAATGATTGCTATCTCAGCAGGACTTTTCATCTGAGCGGCAGGAGGCGTTAACTTGTGTTGTGCCCGAAAGTTACCCCGTGAACTCAGCCAAAAAGGACAGGCCTACTGTTTGTTTCTTTTTTATTCAAATGGAAGATAAAAATGAAGTCAATAATTCCAATGGTTAGCCCGGGTGAACTAAAATTACCTCTGAATAAATAAATCGAGTCAACCCTCTGCCTCACATGACAAGGCTATTGTGGGTATTCAAAGGCCAATGTTTATGACCCAGAATTTGGGTTTATCAACCTAGGAATGCCAGACCTGAGATAACAGCATGACAGTGCCCTTCTGCTTTAGTCAAAGCATAATGACACAAATAAAGCCATTGACCCTAGATTGAGGACTCAAACTGCTTGATTTGGAAATCCATTCTAGGTTCCTACCTGGATCATTGGCCAACAACCTGAAGATGTTTTGCTCCTCAAACTTATTGACATGTCTAGGACAGCAACTCACATTCTACAGCTTATTATCCATTTACTAATCCTGTATGACAAACCTGTTGTACAAAACCACTTCTGAGTTATCAGAGCATCTCTTAGGATGGGTCAAATGCCCTAGGTCAATACAAAAAGTAGCCTGGCAGCTCTACTGCCTGGTAGAAACAGGCCTAAAGATACAGTAAATCCTTTAGAATGTGAGCCCCATGTGGGGAAGCAGCGTGGCTTAATGGATAGACCATAGGCCTGGAAATCGGAATGACCTGGGTTCTAAACTGGCTCCACCATGTGACTGTTGTGTGAACTTGGACAAGGCAACAAATCACTTCATTTCTCTAGGCCTCAGTTACATTGTCTGTAAAATGGGGAACAAGACTGTTAGCCTCATGAGGGAAAGGGACTATGTCCAACCTGAAAAAGCTTGTAACTACTCCAGGGCTTACTACAATGCTTGGCACATAGTAAGCACTTAAATATTATAAAAAAGGGATAGGGATAGGGACTGTGCCTGACCTGATTACTATGTACTTACCCCAGTGCTTAGTAAGTGCTTAACAAGCACCACCCTTCAAGTGTCTAAGTGGAATAGAACATGAAATAATAATAATAATTTTGGTATTTGTTAAGCACTTACAATGTGCAAAGCACTGTTCTAAGCGCTGGGGAGGATACAAGGTGATCAGGTTGTCCCATGTGGGGCTCACAATCTTAATCCCCATTTTACAGATGAGGTAACTGAGGCCCAGAGAAGTGAAGTGACTTGCCCAAAGTCACACGGCTGACAATTGGTGGAGCTGGGATTTGAACCCATGACCTCTGACTCCAAAGCCCGGGCTCTTTCCACTGAGCCACACTGCTTCCCTAAAGACAATGGTGTATATCAGGCAGAGATTTCAGTCATCAAGGCAGATCTTTTTAAATCAGCTTTTATTATTGAGGGGTGACATTTCCTACTAAATGTTAATTTTATAGTTGCCAGTTAAGTGTAAGGTAATCATTCATTCATTCAATCATATTTATTGAGCACTTACTGGGTGCAGAGCACTGTACTAAGTGCTTGGGAAGTACAACTCGGCAATATATAGAGACGGTCCCTACTGAACAACGGGCTCACTGTCTGGACTGGGGAGACAGACAACAAAACAAAACATATAGTCATGTAATTAGGCTCTACTATAGAAGTATTTGCCAGGCATTCTCCTGTTAGTGCCTAATTAGATACCTTTTTTTTTCATTCAAGCTTCCAATTCTCCTGTGAATCCCTGAATCACACAATGAACTGGACTTATTTCTGCTCAGCAATTAGACTTATTCTAGCCCGACAAATATAAGCCATCTTTCCTGAAGCTCTTACTATCTTGGACTAGAGTCTTGGGAGCTTTAACACACTAGACCGAGATAGTAATGATTCTCGGACAAGAAAACTTTAGGATAAACATCTGACTCGAGGAAGTGGCAGTGGTGCATTGATAAGATATTTTTCCAGCAGATCAATAACAAATACAGTCCCAATGCATAGACTGTGATGGCTGATTGAGTAAAGGAAGAAGATGGGTGGTCATTGCCATCATCAAAACTCTCTCTTTCCTGAATTTGCTCATGAGACCACTGAACAAGTAGGTGTGGGTACAGAGGGTCTGGGGAATAGGCGGGTGGGGGCTTGGGGAAACTGAGCACATGCAATGTCAGGCAAGCAGGGCAGTGTTTTATTGTAAAGGCCAGATTCTACTCAGTTCTTCCCAGTCTAGGTAGAAGACATATATAATCTCTGGCAGCCAGTGATTTCATTCATTCATTCAATTGTACTTATAAGCACTTACTGTTTGCAGAGCACTGTACTAAGCTCCTGGGAAAGCACAACACAACCATAAACAGTGACATTCCCTGCCTACAACGAGCTCACAGGCTAGAGGGTGGGAGACAGACATCAATACATAAAATATATGTATAGATAAAATTTTAGATATATACATTAAGTGCTGTGGGGCTGGGGTGGGCATAAGAGCAAAGGGAGCAAGTCAGGGTGACACAGAAGGTGGGAGATGAGGAAAAGTGAGGCTTAGTCTGGGAAGGCCTCTGAAGGGAGATGTGCCTTCAATAAGGCTTTGAAAGTGGGGGAGAGTAATTGTCTGTTGGATTTGAGGAGGGAAGTCGTTCCAGCCCAGAGGCAGGACCTGGGCCAGGGGTCAGAGGTGAAACAGGTGAGATCCAGGCATAGTAAGAAGGTTAGTAGTGGAGGAGCAAAGTATGCAAGCTGGGTTGTAGAAGGAGAGAAGTGAGGTGAGGTAGGAGGGGGCAAGCTGATGGAGTACTTTAAAAGTCAATGGTGAGAAGTTTTTGTTTGATACTTCCTGGCAATTACACCAAAGCAGAGAACATGGAGAAAGCTGCAGGAATACAGAGCTATTGCAGACTTTCTCCAGTCAAGCAGAAACCATTCACTGGCAGAGGGGGCTGGGCAGAGGCCCTGATACCCATAATGACAAGTCATTCTTGTGGGGTTTATTATAGGTGCTGTGCTGTACAGAGCTTTAAGTAAATTTACCTTGGCATTTTTTCAAAGACCCAGCAGGGTAGTTGCACTAATTTCCTAGCCACAGTTTTTTTTTTCCCCACTAGCATTTTCTGCCCATTTCTTTCATTATAAAAATGCTTCAGCACCCCCATTTTCTAATGCTCAAAAAGGAAGGAGTTTCCTGTCTCCCTTAGCTGCCGTGACCTTCAAGATGCTCCAAACTGACTGCAATACCATCTAGTCATTTTAGGTCCTAACACTTCCATACTCAACCAGCTTTATCTTCAAGGGAATAAGATTTCAAAAGGCTAAACGCAACTTCAGCACTAAACCCCTAGAATGGAGCTGTAAATATCTCAACCCCAAAATAACCCAGAAACCTAGCATACCAGAACTCTTACTCAGCTCTGTCTTCCTCCAACATGCAACTAGTTCTTAAGCCAGCTAAACTGAATTTGAATTTTTCTTGTGCCTCCATCTGATGAAGTTGAAAATCTAGGACCAAAATGGAGGCATAAACAAAGTTTGATGCAGTTCTGAATTTGGGTCCGACATGAAGACAAGTCATGGGAAATGGAAACAAGTGCTTTTGAAACAAATCAAAAAGATGCTTAGTAAAACTCATCTGAGGGCCAAACTGTAGATGGGAAAAGCATCTTTAAATGAACAGTGATATTATCATTGTCTGCTAAGAATGTTAAGCCAGTATGTGGAACTTAGGCAAAAAAAAGAGGCAGGAAAAGAGACTTTAATTCCTTCAATGGATCTCCACTGAAGAAAACAATTTGAATGTTCAAATTAAACCTTTGTTGGAATGAATGTTACAATCAATTCTCTTGGAGTTATTATTGCGTATGTTATTCCAGATCCCTGCCTATCTCCACATTTTATTTTTAAACCTTTTACCCTTGAGGACATGGGGGAAATTAATATTGTACCAGATGCTAAGAAAAAACCCTTGAGGAAGAAACTATCATATTATCCATGACAGTGAGAATTCCACCAAGAATAGTCACTTCTGATGAAAGTAATACTCATCACCATGTTAAAAGATTAATCATAATAGACAGAATTATGGAGATGTGTAAAACTTGTCTCCAATTCCTTGGGCAATCGTGGTGATCATGAAGAAAGGTGCACAGAAGGATGATCATAGGAATATCAGTCAAATACAGGGTAACATGAGTCATAACAGTTTATTGGCCTCTTGGCTTTCTTCCCCTTGCACTGGGGCACTGCACCTCCCTCTTTGTGCCCCCACCCTGCACCTCCCTCAGATCTCTTGCAGAGAAGCCAAAAGCAAAGGGCATCAATGAAAAATAAATGGACCTGTTTTCCAAAGACATAACCCTAGGGATGTTCTATAGGAGAAAGTGGGGCAAAAAGGGCAGCTGCCTGGGTCATCCAACTAGTGATGAGGGCAATAAAGTCTGAATCACAAAATCATAGAGTGCGTGGAGAAGATCCACAAGAGCACCTAGTAAATTAATTCATTCAATTGCGCTTATTGAGTGTTTACTGTAAGCAGAGCACTATACTCCTACTGTCTGTGAGGATTTTAATCAGGACAACCAAGACAGATTTTTTGCATTCTATTCCTAAACATCTCCAGACAGGGAGCACCCTAACACCTCCCCAGGGTAATGTGTTCCAGTCTCAAGATCAAGAAGTTCTTCCTTTTGTCCAGTCTAATGCTTTCCAGCAGCATTTTGAATCCACTTCTAGTTTAATCATCTCCGGCGACAGAGGAATCCTGGTTAATATCTACTTTCAACTGATCAATCAACGGCATTTATGGAGCAGAGCACTGTAGCAAGGACCTGGAAGACCATACTAGAAATATATTATTTTAGAAGACAATGATTAAATTTATCCTCCTTCTCCTGGCCCTAATTTTTTTAGCCTTTCCTCCTAAATGCAACTTGTGAAGCTTGGATTATTACCTTTGCTCTTTTCCTCACATTCCTTAGGAAGAGAAACAGAATAAAGCCCAACAGCCATCACCCAAGAACGCAGTGTTAGACAATTTCTTCTGACACAAGGCCTGGGTGCTCCAAACCCCACTGGTGTAGAGCCCATGGGAAGAGATTGACGAAGCATTTTAGCCCTGTGTGCTCTCATTACCCTTGGACAAAGCCGAGGCCCAGTGGGAGGTTTGAAAGAGAACAGGAAAAGCAGTGAATTATTCCGCTTTCCCTAGGAATTATAAAATTTCCCTAGATAGCCAAAGAAGCTACCACAAGCTCCTCTCTTTTTCTTTATAACGTCTCCAAAATTAAAAAAAGGAGGAAATATTATATCACAGAGCGTCCTGCTGATTTATAACTGGTATTACATGAGCCCTCTGGTGGTACCTTATCTTTGCAAGGCAAATAACCCCGAAGTGAGGACACATTTTACAGTCCTTGGTCAGTTACTCAAATGCAGTGGGCCTGATTCCTCACCACAAGATGGCGCTGTTTTTTGCTTTTACAAGGACAGAACATTTTGTTCTCTAGTGTTCTCTCTGTCTTGATCTGCTCTTTCACCATGTTTAGTAGTTGTTTTTTGCTGTGCTTAATTGATTGATAGTATAATTATATCCTTTTGGTCCAAAGAACAGCCAGATAAGCTCTCATTTTAGAGACGGACTCCAGTCATAGTCAGTTTACCGGTACCATTATTGGGATATTGTACACTTCTTCTGAAGGATCTAAAGGTCTTTTGTGAAAAAAAATCTCATTTTCTGCCCAGCAACCCCATGAGGTAGAGTGGGGTGGCTGTTCTGAATCTGTGTTCATAGATGAAATGTTTGAGGCCTAGAAAAATTAATTGATTTTGCTCAGGGTCACAGAGTGACAGACTCAGGATGGGAACCCAATTCCCTTATCCCCATTGGGGTGGTCACTGATAGCATTCATGGATACTGGACACAAAATTTGATGACCTAGATATACAGTCGATGAGCATTACACGGGTTACACAGTATAACATGATGAGGTCATACCAAACCTTTCACAAAAATATGTGGACCCTAGAGGGCCCCCAGTGGTCCCCAGACTCTCCTCTGCCATTGTGATCCCCTTCCAACCCAGTATGGGACTCAGAAGCAAGAGCTGTGGCAGAGGAAGATGTTTAAAATATCCATTGTAAAACATGAGAAAATATTATTTTAAAATCAAAATACTGAGCATAACGGTGCCTGGTGGGTGCTATATCCAAATTGAATAGGTGACAGACTAGCTGAAGACTGTACTACTTATATTAAAATCAATTCAATGACCAATCTACTCTCTATTCAGTGCCCTTTTTGCTAAAGTAGCAACTTTGACCAAATACCAGTCATCCCACATAAAGCAACTGTCTGTACATATCTTGTTTACAACAGGCCACTTGCCTTAAAATTTGCTCGTAATAATAATAATGGATTTTTTTTAGTGAACGCTGAGAACCAAGTACTGTACTAAGCACTAGAGTAGATATACTACAAGTGGATCATACACAGTCCTTTCCTACATGGGACTGTCAGTCCAAGGGGGATGGAAAACAGGTGTCTGTTACTTATTCATATACTTTGCTTAAATGTTGTAGCTTTCTCAGCTTCATTTTTAATACAGTGAAGGAGAATGAATAATTTTCATCACAGTGTCACATGTTTGGGTTGAGTGTTCTAAATTGGGCTGATGGAAATACGTAGCTGTGTAACTTCCAGGTTTGTAGCGGATTAGCTCCTGTGCACCACAGTTGACAATCCAAAGATGGCAACAGCTCAGCCTTTTCCCAAAGACATGTTCCTGGCTTGCTTGCTCCTTGGAACTGCCTTAAGACCTCCCACTTAAGACATCAGGATTCCTGGAGCAGTCTGTGACTAAACCTGCATACCTCCCTAACAGAGTTTGGTCAAAGCCCAAGCAGGAAGGGGTCAGAAGGGGAGTCAGTGACCTGGCCCAGGGTATCAGCTTGGAGCCAAGTGGACTTGTGGCAAAAGTGGAAGTTCCTACTGAAAATACCAGACACAAGTATTGCATGAGTCTTGATGGGAACCCAGATGCTTCTTGTGATTGGGTGTGGATGGCTCACTGGTTTTCAAGCATAAAGATACATTTCCAGCAAAGCAGTCTGTTTAAGGAGTTAATTTCAGACTCAAAGATATGCATTTTAAAATTTCTAAATCTGGAAGAATCCTTCCATCAGTCAAAAATAAAAACTCCTTTATCCCTCAGAGAATACTGGTTAGTATTCACTCATCCATCACTATTCATTGTCTGCAGTATGTAGACCATTGGACTTGACTCTTGGGAGAATACAAAAAGAGTCATCTAAAGGGTCCCTGCCTTCCAGGAGCATGCATAAGAGGCTTTTTCTACATAAGCAAAGTGAGGTAGCTAGTACAATAACTAATCTGTGAAGTTGATCCCTTTAGATAAACAATGTGGATCATTCAGGCCCACCAACATATCATTTCTTCCATTTTGGAGGGTTTTGTATTTTTCTAGAATTATTTGCATAATTACTTTTACTCTTCATTTCATTTTGCCTGTGAGGACTTGTTAAGGATCCACCTTTGCTTTATTACTTTAATGTCCAGTATAAGTCAGAATCTATGGCCCATTCACACAAGGCAGTGGATCCTACTCAGTTTGCCATCTGCTCTTGGATTTGACTGTCACTCACAATCCAGGGTTACTTGATGCCCAAAATAATTCCACCCCTGACAACTAATTCATCTGGGAAGAAAAAGGACTCCATCCAGATGTCACATACATCTCTGTAGTTGCTGGGAGGGTTTATTTTCAAGGGACAAGATGCTTCCTTTGTTCCTGTGGGGTTTTAAAGGTATGCAAACAGATATATAATGATCCCCTTTTTACAGAGAAGGCAGCATTGACATTCACATGCACTACTACATCCAGTCTCATGATATATCTTTAGCAATTTTAAAATCTCTCTTCTGGTCCTCTGAACAAAAAAAAAAAAAGCCAGGTGGGGAGGAGAGGGTTCTCGCCCTTTTCTACCATGTAACAAATGTACAGGCTATGGAATTGCCATCACTGAGCATATAAAGAATGATGTTGGATAAGTCAGTGCCCCAGGCATAAGAGAAATATTTGGCCTGATTTCCTTTTTTGGCATATAGTGTTATCATCCTTTGATCGTTAGCATACATTCAGTGGGCCAAGGACTGTTTAGAACCTGCAAAAATAGCCCTGCCCCAGAAAAAGTAAGAATTAGGACCATAAATTACTGAATTTTATTCCCCAGCTCCTTGGAATATGTAACCCTTTAAAGTCCTGCCAATTAAGTGAATTTGAATCTTGGAGGACAAGGCACTGGTTGGAACAGTATTCCTGGGAGAATAAAAAGATTTGATTTGGCTAAAATCAGGGATATTCTGTAGGAACCCACTGGGATTCCAGTACTTCTGTTAAGAGGGAAGAGAACAAAAAAACCTACAGCAGGTCTTAATGAATACAAGCAGGTAAATGGCAGAAGGGTAGTCACCTGGGCTAAGAAAAAAAAAAAGAGACTTTAGTTAAAGGACTCCCAACCAGCCTCTGCCATCATCAAACATCTTTTTCAGAGTGCCCCCAACCCTGGGCTCCAGAACTCATATTATTCATGTTTTAAGAGGAGAAGCAGTGTGTTTTAATGGTTAGAGCATGAACTGGGAGTCAGAAGGACGTGGGTTTTAATCACAGCTTCACCACTCTTCTGCTGTGTAACCCTGGGCAAGTCACTTAACTTCTGCATACTTCAGTCACCTCATTTGTAAAATGGGGATTAAGACTGTCAGCCCCATGTAGGACATGGACTGTGGCCAACCTGATTACCTTGTATCTACCCCAGCACTTAGAACAGTGTCTGGCATGTAGTAAGTGAATAACAAATACCATAAAATCAAAACTGAGGCACAGAGAAGTGACTTGCCCACAGCGGACAAGTGACAGAGCAGGATAAGAACCCATGACCTTCTGACATCCAAGCACATGCTCTATCCACCACGCCATGCTGCTTCTCTATGTTAAGTGCTTACTATGTGTCAAGCACTGTTCTAAGAATTGGGGAGAACACAAGGCAATCAAGTCATGTCAGAATATAGAAATCAACTGAGCCAGGGCCTTTCTTGGTAGAATTTTTTTTTAAAAAAAGAATTCCTATGTCTTCTGCTGTAGAAGTCTACTTCTTGAGACCCTGCATATCAATTGGCAGTGGGGAAGGTGGCAAGAGCCCAGGCTTGGGAGTCAGAGGTTGTGGGTTCTAATTCTGGCTCTGCCACTTGTCAGCTCTGAGTCTTTGGGTGAGTTGCTTCACTTCTCTGTGCCTCAGTTACCTTACCTGTAACACAGGGATTAAGAATGTGAGCCCCATGTGGGACAACCTGATTAACTTGTATATACCCCAGTGCTTAGAACAGTGCTTTGCACATAGTAAGCACTTAACAAAAACCATCATTATTATTATGTCCAGGATTGATGTGAGGCTGCAGTTCAATAAACTTCTCACCCTTTAGTGCTGGTCTTTCCAGGTCGGAGTCAAGGCATAACTGAAAACTCAGATGGGGGAAGTTTGCACAGCCGCTGCCCGGGCTCTGTCTGTTCATGGGATAAAGAATCTTTGCCTGTCAAGAGGTTATACTTCTCAGAAATCTATTCATGTGAAAAGTACTTACAGGTATACTTACAAGTATAGGAAAAATAGTCACCCACTGCACCTACCCAATCCAGGGAAAAGGAAAACAGAACATTTTCAGTAGACGAGAGGATTAAAAACTGGTCAGACATCAAATAACCAGTCAAGAATATTCCATGTTATAATGATATTTAGCATTGCTACAATAACTATTCAAAGATATTCTACCTTATAATGAGACTTAACGGCCTACAGCAGAAAGTGTAAGAGAATAATATTGAACAACTAATCAGAAAGTCTTTGGAAAAGACCAAGGTTTAAGTGTCTCAGTAAGAATAAATTAATGGCTTAAAAATCCAGAGTAATGTGCAGTCTGCCTCTTCAACTAAGGGATACTTGCCCTAGCTAAACTAAGGTTCATTCTGACCACTGGCACCAAAGCATTAATTATTGAAATGAATAAGGATTAAATCAAAAGTTTTCCTTCAAAAATTAAACTCAGATTAGTCCCTTGCTTGGCTTCCTATAAAATCAAAAACATTTGGGAAAAGAATAGATGGCCCTCAGAACAAAACCCTAGAAAAAGTGCTTTTCATAGGCTTTCTGCCCTGCTTCAGAAGAAGTTGAGCCCTTTAAGCCTTTCAGTCAGGTGGATTTTCTGACAGCAATGTCAACAGTTCCGCTGCTTCTTCACCTTAAGGGCAAGGTGTTTTCATGGTTAGTAAAAACAAAAAAAGTTTGTTTTTAGCCTCTGAGCTCTGGTTTCTGACCAAGATTTCAAACACGTGTCAAAAACCTGCAAACATTCTGACAACAAAATAAGGCAGCCCCTGGGCTTGCTGGAGAATGCCTCGTTCAGCTAAAACTTTCTTTCTAGAGGCTTGGCTAACACAGAAACAAATTGGAGAGGCACTGGAGCTCTGGGTTTCTTCCCTAAACTAAAAATTCTGGAAATGATTTCAGTTATGTTGCTGTTGAATCAATATAAACTGGTGCACAAAGTAGTAATGGCTCCATCTAGTATTTCTGTCATCCTCAAATTACCCTTGGTATTTTTCATATTCCTCTTGTTGCCATTATTCTCACCTGTTGCCTTGGAAGCCCTGGAAATTGCATTACATTTTATGTCTAACCCCATATGAACCAGTGGCAAATAAAAGCAGAGCCACCTAAGAGCTCAAGTTTTTCCAGAACATAAACTTATTCCATACGAAAGAGTGCTATAGTGAGAACATGCAATCAGCGCTTAGAACAGTGCTTTGCACATAGTAAGTGCTTAATAAATGCCATTATAAAAAAAAAGAAGAATCTGTTAGAATGTATTCTGTCCCAAGTAATTGGCGGGTCTTCCTTCTTGGCTGTTTTTGGAATGAAGATCATTGTTTGAGGGCATATGGCCAGATGAGCCACTAACACACACAGGGTTCATGATTGCTTTAGAAGCTAACATGCTTCTCCATGAGGATGACTCAATCACTCAGTAGAATCCAAAGTAGTGTGGCTTAGTGGACAGAACATAGTCCTGAGAGTCAGAAGGACCTGGGTTCTAATCCTGACTCCGCCACTTATCTGCTGTGTGACCTTGGGAAAGTCACTTCATTATTCTGGGCCATGGTTACCCCATCCTTAAAGTAGGGATTAAGAATGTGAGCCTCATGTGGGACAGGGACTGGGTAATACCTGATTAGCTTGTATCTAGCGCAGTGCTTAAAACAGTGCTTGGCCCATAGTAAGTACTTAAAAAGTACTATTTTTATTATTACATGCTTGGGAGAGTAAAATAGAGGCAAAAGATTAAATCTGTCTGAGAAGCTTACAATTGAAACTGGCACAAAATTACTTAAAGCGAAGAAGGGAAAGAGAGAGGCAGCTGGTTATCACAGGGGTCCACCATCTTTCTGTGCTGAAGAGCCAAACAAAATAAAACCTTGAAACAGTTGGTGCCCAAAGTTCCAGTCATACAATGTATGAGGCCCCATCCTTCCAGTGAGGAAGTGAAAGGAAAGACAAGGAGAGGTGAGCAGAGGAGAAGAGAGAAACAGGGAGGTGAGGGAAGGATAATCAACTCTGGCAAAGGTCATTGTCTTCCCCTTTCCCTCCCCTTCCAGGAATATGAGACACCAGTCAGTGCCCTCATGGCTGCATACAGGCAGCAATAGCATGACCCTCCTTCACCATCCAGACTTTCCAGCAATGGACAGCACACTCCATCCTGCCCCTTGGGGGATAGACAGTGGTATCTCCAATAGGTCCTTCTCTCCGCAGCCTGGAGCAGAACCCCATCCCTCCTGCTCCTTAGAGAGGACAAGTTTTGGTTGTGCTGTTCAGAGACAGACAGCTGGAGAGCTAAGAACAGCTCCTGCTATTGCCTTTCCCTGCTCCTGCCTCTCCACCTATTCCTCCTGCCTGTCACTCACCCAATCCCACCTCCCTTGCTTTGCACAGATGGGTGACTAGGACCTCCCTCCCAGCTGCAAAGAGCTGCCACATCCACAGGAGCTTCCATAATGGGCACCAGTTCCCCTCTGAGAAGGGGTGGGAACTACCACTCTGGGCAGAAAGAGGAGAGGAATCTCCAGTACAAGGTAGTGCAGGGTGGGCAATCTGACTAGTGTGGGCTAATAATAAAAATGTGGCATTTTTAAGTATTTATGTGTGTCAACCAGTGAACTAAGCACTGGGTTAGATACAACATATGTAACTCAGGCACCATCCCTTACAGGGCTCATAGTCACAGAGGAAGGAGAACAGGTATTTAGTCCCTACTTTTCAGATGAGGAAATGAAGCAAAGCTAATTAGCTTGTTCCAGGTCACACAGCAGGCAACTGGGCAGAGCCTGCTGGTGTAGAAGAACCCAGGGCTTTCCCCCCACCACCACCCCCACAGGTCCAAACTGGCTCAATTAGGTCTGGCTGCCTTTTGAGCTTCTCGATGCTGGCAGTGCTCTGGAGGGGGAGTCTGCCTGTCACTGACTCCCCCTGGCCTTCTTTACTCCCACACTCCCAGCAGTGATGGGCAGGAAGGATCCCAGGATCCCCACACTGACTGCTCCTGTGATTTTTAGGTAAGTTTTGACTGCGGTGAGCACATTTCACTTAAAAGCAACAAAAAGTGAGTTTGGTTAAATTTAATCCATGAATCCCTGCCAAGCACAGTAGCAACATTAGCTCTTCCTTGTTTTCATAAACTAGCAGTGAGATTTGTGCTAAGTACCAGATGAAGATTTGATTGCTGAGCCTAATTCCCATTTGACACTTCCTCGATGTGTTCATTGTGAACTTCCTTTTTTGTTTTTCTTTCCATTAAGGATCTATGTGAAATGGTTTTGCATTGTGTGTTATGAGATGACACTTTTTATTTGGTGTTTTAATGTGTGTTGTAATATTAGAGATGACAAGGAGATATATTTAACTAAGCCAACAGCCTAGAACTTTGCAAATGAACTCCTGGGTCTACTGGGTGTTTGCATCAACCAGTAACAAAATACTATAAAAGATTTCTGCAGATTCCTTGTAAACAATCCTCTATATTTAAACACATGATTTCTGTGGCAAGCCAAGAAACCATGAAGATTGAAAGCCAGATCTTGTTGACTAATTGTGGCTAACGGAATGGCAGGTAGTGTAGGGGACCATGGTAAGAATGAGAAGCAGCATGGGGCATGAGAAGTAGCAGGGCTTAGTGGATAAAGCATGGGCCTGGGAATCAGAAGGTCCTGGGTTCTAATCCCAGCTCTACAGTTTGTCTGCTGTGTGACCTTGGGCAAGTCACTTCACTTCTCTGGGCCTCAGTTCCCTCATCTGTAAAATAAGGATTAAGACTGGGAGCTTCATGTGGGAGAGGGACCTTCTAATCCTACTTACTTGTATGCTTCCCAGTGTTTAGTACAGTGCCTGGCACATAGTAAATGCTTAACAAATATCATAATTGTTAATTATTAATTCGGATGTTTGGGATTACTGAATTGGAGATAGGCTAGGGGGAGGAAGAAAGGACAGGAGTATCCATATGCTGCTCAAATAGCATGCTTGATACTTGATTGTTTCTAGAAATGTCTTCCCTCTCAAGAGCATAAGTTCTTCATACTCTGATTCAGTCTTCAATTTACCAATGTGCAGAGCACTGAACTAAGCACTTGGGAGAGTATAATGGGTTAGCAGACATGTTCCCTGCCTGCCTTTTTTTGTATATTCTTAAGTGCCTAGAACAGTGCTATGCACAGAGTAGTTCAGAAAATCTTAAAACTAAATACTCAATGAGTTAGGGTTACTCAAATTCTTTTGGGAATAGAAAAAAAATCTGTGGGCACCCTGTAACGCCTATCTAGGGAGTTAAGGCAATAGAAAAATAATTTGTATGACTTCCTAATAACACTTTGCTTATGTACAGTTCACTAGATTGTATTTCCAAACTGAGCTCTTCATAGGGAAATAAGAGCCACACTATCTCTTTTCTGAATAAACATGAATTTCACATTGATCGTATCAGATGAATACAAGGAAGCAGTTACCAATCATAACCTAGTAACCAATAATTGCTAACTGCAGGACCCTTAGAGTGTTTTATTACAAAATGAAAGAAGTAGTTATATGTCTAGGGTTTTGATGTTATAAAAGCAGTAATATACTTAATAGCTCAAATTTCAAGATAGAAGACAATGTTTGCCATTCATTACTTGTCCAAAAGTGTGTGTAAAGTTGTTATAGAAATACACTTTTACAAATCATCTTGCTATCTTAATTTCCAAGAGCTTAAATTCCAACTTCAAAAGTTACCAGTTCTTGTTGATGAATCTTACTACTTGCAGAACTTAACATTGAGCTCAGAACAATGGTGATTCCTAGCTCAACCAAAAGACTTAGCTATGGGGATCCCAAGAATAAGGGACAGCCACTTTTGGCAAGGCCACAGGAGTGAAATATGTCCACTGCAGTTTATAATGCCTACAGTTTTCTCCTCTGTGGGTAGAGATATTAGCTCCGATTCTTCCAGGCACACTCACAATTCTCTCCTCCAACCTAGACTGTGGCTCCTGCACGGAGGGGAGAGTTGCTGCCACTAGGTGGGATATTCAGCCTTGACTGTGGAGTGATGGAGAAGCAGAAAGCAAACAGCAAGCAAGCAAACAGGAATTAATGGTGGTATTTGTTAAGCACTTACTACTAGGTGCCAAGGTCTTTATGAAACATTGGGTATATAGAAGATAATCAAGTCAGATCCAGTCCCTGCCCCTCACTGGACTCACAGTCTAAGAAGAAGGGAGAGCAAGTATTTAAATCTCAATTTTAAGATGAGGAAACTGAGGCCCAGAGAAGTCAAGTGAGTTGCACAAGATCACAAGCAGGAAAGCGGCAGATGTTCTTTCCACTAGGCCATGGAATGCATGGTCAGGCAGGAAAAATCATCAGGAGTTCAGGATTGTTTCTATTAGCTCGTATACATTAATGGGCAGGTAGTTCCACCAAGGCCTTCTATAAAGGTACATGAGGCCTTTATATGGTCTTCGGCCCCTCCTCCCTCATAAGGAGAGAAGAAATGGGCACACTCATGTTATGTCTAATATAACATGTAAAATATGATTCTTATCTTGAGAGGATTACAACCTAAGGACCACAGGAGTGATAAATTATGTGAGATTCTGACTGACAGGAGCAATAGAATATACAACTAACATAGCTTGTAGGATTTCAGAGGGAAGATTCAGAACAGCAAAAAAATATGCCAAAAAGATGAATCAATCAGTAGAAACTAAATGCCCTAAGGTTTCCTCAAAAAGGGGAGGTCATAAATATATTCACTGTGGTTCTTTTATTTCATCCTAGCAAGCTACTAAAAGGCAATGCATTTGAGAAGGGTTAAAGTCAAGCAGACAGGTTTATCCAGAATGTTGAATCATTCTGTGGGGCAAAAATAACAGTGCTCAAGATGGCAGCATCCACGTGCACAAAATACTTAACCTATATAACCTTCTGGAAACCTCAGCTCCATTTAGAATTCCTTGAAGTTTATTAAGTTAAATTAGTGAGTCCCTAGCAACACCTTGATCCAAGCCAGTTAACAGCAATGTTTTTCAACACACTCCTAGGGATGGAAAAGGAGTCTTATTTTTAGTGAGTTATTAATGATATCGATAAGAATAGTAAGAGTCAAGAATATTTTCAGACAGCCAAAAGAATGCTGTCAGACAGTCCCTACATAAAGGACTAACACACTCAGCCTCTCTTCAGGTCCGAGAATAATTATGATCTTCCAGCAGATCACCACAAGGAACAGCTCTGCTTGGAAAACAACCCTCTTTCTAACAAGCATCTCAAATGGTAAACAAGGGAGCCCTGAAAGAGCAACAAATCCATGTTATTTTTTTGATAAATCGAACAGGTCCTCTGGAGCACAGTTTGTTGACTTTGCTACTGTCAAAATGGGCATTCTTCCCCTTCTCTCTTTGGTCTCTCACCATTTTGAAAAGCAAACTGGAGTGACAAAACCCTCTGAAACCAAAGCCTAACACAAGATCTCTGCCCTCCCCAAGAGTGTTTTACTTTCATTCTACCATAAACGAATGCATGTAAACATTGACTTGAATTGGAGTTGGCTAAATAGGGAATCGGCATGGTTAGTGCTTTTGAAGAGGCTCTGGAGAGTTTCAGGTGGGAGCATTTTCCCATGGACTCAGAGTTGAAATAGCCCATGGGCTCCACTTTTTTTCTTTTTTTGGCAATGGTGTTTCAATAATGCTTTGTCATTGTAATGGGTGTGTAGAAGATCTTGGTCACACCATTTGTCTGGTCAAAGAATTTTGTTTATGACTCTTTCATGGCACCTTCTAAGATTTCCAATTCTCCTGTGAGCTGCATGGCAATGACCTATAAAATAATTAGCCAAGTATCAGCCAGTTTAACTTAAATCAGTTTATGACTCAGGGTTGTCTCTCCTCAGGCTCCCTCACCCAACAGAGGCCACTGGAAGGGGAATTCTGGATCAGCCAGGTAGTCCCATTTGTAACACCTTTAAATGGGCTAGAGTAGGCGTGTTACTCCCACACTGCTTTGTGGAGTCATTTGCAAAGAGCTGTTAGAAGGATGAAAAGAAACTGGAGAGAAGCATAAAATGTCACCCCTCTAATCTGAGGAGCTACTCCATCCTGACACTTCTGTGCTAAATATCTTGGCACATTGTAAAAGAACCTTTACTACAATACCCCCAGCGACCTATAACTCCAGGTGGAGAGACACCTTGCAAGAGAACTAACTTTCATAAATCTTTCAACAGAACTGAGCTGCTCCCTGAATGTGACAGTCGAAGTGGGAATGGAGGAGAGGAAGACAAGTCTCTCTAGGCAACTTGAAACTACCGCACTCTCCTCCCCGACTCTGCCATTTGCCAGAAAGAGGATAAAACTGCAAAGTTTGAAGTTGCTATTTGTGAATCTTAGGATTCTCAGAGAGGGGGGAAGAGGGAGAGAGGGCTGAGAACCGCAGAACCAAAATCATTCTACGTGAGTTATATTTCCCACTCTTCAGTGATTTAATAAAATAATTATAGTAATGATAACACGTGATATTTAAGCATTATGCTAAGTGCTTATACCTACCCTATCTTGATAATAAGGTCATGCATAATCCTTGCTCCATAATTTAAGGGGGAGGTATTTAATCTTCATTTTACAGATGATGAGACTGAAGCAGAGAGAAGTGTCTTGCCTTAGTGGCAGAGCTAGGGTTAGAACCCAGGTTCCCTGTCTCCGAAGTCCATTGTCTTTCCACTAGGCCATGCTGCTTAAGACAGCTTTTCCATTTTCCATGACTTCTCTTCAGAATGTACCATACTGGCACTCTGACAACAGAGGACCTGAGCTACCCCTATAACTCTACATATGCCCACAGAATTGGCTCCTCTGTCTCAAGTGTATGAGACCCTTTCACCCAGACAGGACGACAATAGTTACTTTTTCCAGTACTTACCTTATACTTGTTCCATGTACAGGCCCGTTAATTGGCATGTTTCACCTGCCCCAACTTCACTGGGGGAAAAAAAAGGAAAAGAAACAAGTTACACCCCTTGACTAAACTTCAATAGCAAAGAATGTTTCTAAACCCCTACTGAAACCGAAACAATTTTCACTGTACTAGAGTGAATGCCAAAGCTAGAGGACTCAGAAAACCAAGATCAATATTTTCATTTTTTATCTTTAAGGTCTCTGCTACAAAAGTAATTCAATTCACTGAAATTCCACGGACAGGAATTCCTCCCACTTACAGGTTTCACGGAGGTCCCTCAACTGATACAGCCTCTCTCACAGATTCAATTGTATTTATTGAACACTTACTGTGTGCAAAGCACAGTACTAAGCGCTTGGGAGAATACAATATAACAACAAACAGATGCATTCCTGCCCACTCTGAGCTCACAGATCCCAAGCTCACCATGATTATGGGCAGGATCTCTCAGAAACCCAGCCTGGTTTGACTCAAGATATCTTTTGGTTCTGCATCTTCAGAGCTGTTTTCAAGTTGGGAACAGCAGGTTGCTTAGGGTGATGCTCTTACATTAATCTGAGATCCAAACATGGATACATTATAAGATCTCCTTGGGCTACTGAGACTATAAGGCCCAGAAGCTCATAAGGCGTTTCACATACAATTGATATATGAGGACTGTAGGAAAAGTGGATCTGAATAAATCCACAATGGGTTGAATGAGCCAGGTCCAAAACTAGGATTAAATCAGGGCAAACTGGAAAAATCCTGACCTGAATAACACTGAGAAAGAAACAAAAATATAATCTGTGTACTAGAACTCTTTCCCTAAGTATAGGGAAGAATGTATGTGTTTCTAGTCCTTTTCTCCCTATCCAGGAAGTTCAACTGTTTCAGGGTTTCTAGGGGATTTTGCCAGGTTTAAACTTGGTGACAATCATTACTTAAATCAAACTTTAGGCATTTGTAATTTACAGGTCAACATGTAGAATACAGAAAAATCCACTCTGGCAGTATATGAAGTTTTAGTTTACAACAACAAATCACTGAAAAACAAACACCTACTGTTCAAATATTGACAAGCACAAATTTTCAGTTATGTTCAAATCCAAATGTTAGTCATTAAACTTGAACAAAGTCACGTTGTGGACTATGTGGAAAAGAAAAGCTCTACCTAGATCAGTCTGCTGGATCAAATGAAAAAGATGACTGCTTTAGTGAATCTTCTTCAGAATGGAGATAGACTCCAATGGGAGGAACCTTGACTCTGCCCAGCTGAAGACCATCAACTAGTGGAAAGCAGCTACAACACCTGGTTATAGGCCACAGAGATCATTTTAATTATCCTTTCAATTAGATGTTTACTCATTAGACAGATTGGAGGGAGAAGGCTTCCTTCCCATTGGAAAACAATTCTGATGGAAAAGAAAAGTTCTCCACCTGATGATAAATCATATTCCATTGATGGGAGAATGTCTCAGTTACAGTGCCTGGCACATAGTAAGTGCTTAACAAATACCATAATTATTATCAAAGACCATTTCCCTCTAGTGGGAGGAGACCTCAGTACAATTAAGATGTACAATTAATTGTATAGTACAATTAATTAAGATGGTCTCTAATCATATAGGACCCAATTTCTTTTTCCTGAAGACTATTTCTGATGGATAGTTGTGCATGCACAGGCTTTTCCCTGCATCTAATCAATTGGAAATTGAGTCTGTTTGACAGAAGATCATCTCAGTGAGGCAGAGGTTGACTCTCACTCTAATTTTACTCCTCCTGAAACATCCAAAGTCTTAACATATTTTTTTTCTTGCCTTATGCTGTCGAGTCATTTCTGATCCATAGCGACTCCATGGACACATCTCACCCAGAATGCCCCACCTCCATCTGCAATCGTTCTGGTAGTGTAGCCATAGAGTTCTTTACCCTGTCTTTTTTCCAATGTCCTCCTCAGTGGGGATAGCAGACAAGGATCAATGGTGGGTCTTGTTCTGTCAAAGATGACAACTGGCTTACCTTATTAAAAATTGTTTTGATTAGTGCTTGGATTCTCAATAGCTTAGGATTCCATTTATTAAATGTGTTGATGTTTGACTCACAGGGATTTAATTGGTGATTACCTGTTACAGTGATAGAACTTGTCTCATTATGGGCAGGGAACATGTCTACTAATTCTGTTATACTATACTTTCCCAAGTGCTTAATGCAGTTCTCTGCACATAGTAAGTTTCAACAGATACCACTGATTGATATTTACTGTTGTTGAGGAAATTTAATTTTAGCCATTTGTAACTTTCCTTTGCATCTACACTTCATTGCACCGAAATGAGGCAAGAAGAGAGATTAATACAAGGGACTCCCATTATCCCTTCCTTTCAAAGATGGAAACTAAAGAATGGAACTCTCTTGAACCAGGACTCACTGGTTCTAGACCCATAGCTAAACTGCCTAAGCTGAAAGAGCATACAGAAACCTTAAATCTGTTTGATAAGCTTCAGAAATGATAAATGCTATGGATTATGAGCCATGAATTCAATTATCCAGGTCAATAAATGTTTATCATATCAGTCCTAGGTTTCCAATTTTAAGCTAAGGGCTTTGCATTCCTGAGCTTGACATTCTGTGCTGTGTATTTAAGTGGAGAGGTTGATTTGATGTCTTTAATCATGCCTAAATTGCTGTAGTTGCCACCAGAGTGTATACGTAAATGAGCTGTTTTTTGTTGCTTAGCTATTAATTCTGGTTAAAACCATTTTAATAAATAGCTAAATAAAGAAACTTAGACAGCCTTTAAAATTCATTCAGATTCCACTGTAAGTGGTAGGTTACTTCTAATTTTCCTAAAATAAGTTATCTCCTTTACTCTATTAACAGACCAGCAGAAACACTTTGCAGGATTAAAGCACATTCTGACCTGCTATAAAAGGCTATTGGTTAGGATGCATTTGTGGTGGCCATAAAAATTTCCTGCAGTTGGAGCCAAATAACTAAGTCCAGCTTGGTGAAGCCTTTGTAGTTTAAAAAAGGCATTCTAAGATGTAAATCCTCCATGATGGTTTAGAGAAGACTGAAACTGGTGTTTGCCAACATGATCTCGAATGCAACAAAATGTGGAGAGCAGAGCCATTTTTCCTTCAGATTTTTAAACATGCATCATAACTAAAGGACAATCCAGAAAATTGAATCCAACTTCCTAGATTGTGAATTCTGTGGGAAACAAGGACTGTTTGTTTCTGACTTGTCTTGGGTCTATTCCAGTGCATAGCACAGTGTTTGGCACAAAGCAAGTGCTTAACAAATACCATAATTAACGTCTCAAATCCCCAAGTTCTAACTCCACCATTAGCTGGTTCCCCTGGAATGCTGTTGCCTAGGCCCTCCTAAGTCATTTTCCTTGCTCTAGATTTATGATGGATGAGACTCACCATTATTCACTGTTTCTTTCATCCATATATTCCTGAAACAACTGAGACAAAGAGCATCCCTGGGGTTCATAGGAGCTCAAAATGGTTAGTGGTGCAGCTAAGTTAGGAACTAGTTAGTTTCTCACTTTAAATCCAGTACTGGTCATAATCAGTGCTCTGTTGCCCAGATATCCCATCTTCCTAATAACCTTTCCTAAGGTCCAAATTGCCAAATCCTGCCTAACTATTCATCCCTAACTAAAAATATGCCCTCTTTTTCATCCCCACTCTTCAGATTATTTAAACTTTAGGGGCCTCAAAAATCTCGTTCCTGCATGGCAGTTTACTCAAGGATGATGATCAGCAGTAGAGTACAGTAGGGTGTGTCAGAGTTGTGGTTTTATTCCCGAAGCCCAGTAATGGTTTCCCTCTGCCTGTGACGTTTCCTGCCTAGGATGACCTAATAATAACAATAATGATAACAATTAATTTTTGTATTTGTTAAGTGTTTACTATGTGCCCAGCATTGAAGTAGATACAAAATAATTAGGTCCCACACAGAGCTCACAGTCTAAGTAGGAGGGAGAAAAGGCTTTGAATCCCTGTTATTCAGATGAGGGAACCAAAGCACAGAGAAGTGAAGTGACTTATCCAAGGTCACACAGTAGACAGACAGGTGGCAGTCAGAATTAGAACCCAGGTCCCCTGATTCCCAGGCTTATGCCCTTTCCATGCCAAACTGCTTCTCAATACTAGCAATGCTTGTTTCCTTTTAACCCCAGAGGAGACCCTGGAGAATCCATTTCTATCATTTGGATGTAACCAGATCTTATGCATCAGGCAACCGTCCCAATCTAAATGAGTTTCTTCCTCTACCTTCCTTTCTGATCAAGCTAAAAAACATAGTGGATTATTTTGGTTTGCTGTTGTGCAAAATGTTTGAACCCTGAAAATGATTAAATCGATTAATTTACTCAGACTTCTAGCTACTTCTGTTTTACATTAACTTTGAAGGTGAGTTTTTTTATTCCCTCCCCAGAGTTTACTTTTGGGGTTCTTGGGATCTGTCTCAACATGCTATCTCACCATGCTACAGTACTACACATTTCACAGAACGATGATAATAATTGTAGTCAATCAATCAATCAATCAATCGTATTTATTGAGCGCTTACTATGTGCAGAGCACTGTACTAAGCGCTTGGGAAGTACAAATTGGCATCACATAGAGACAGTCCCTACCCAACAGTGGGCTCACAGTCTAAAAGGGGGAGACAGAGAACTGAACCAAACATACCAACAAAATAAAGTAAGTAGGATAGAAATGTACAAGTAAAATAAATAAATAAATAAATAGAGTAATAAATATGTACAACCATATATACATATATACAGGTGCTGTGGGGAAGGGAAGGAGGTAAGACGGGGGGATGGAGAGGGGGACGAGGGGGAGAGGAAAGAAGGGGCTCAGTCTGGGAAGGCCTCCTGGAGGAGGTGAGCTCTCAGCAGGGCCTTGAAGGGAGGAAGAGAGCTAGCTTGGCGGATGGGCAGAGGGAGGGCATTCCAGGCCCGGGGGATGACGTGGGCCGGGGGTCGATGGCGGGACAGGCGAGAGCGAGGTACAGTGAGGAGATTAGTGGTGGAGGAGCGGAGGGTGCGGGCTGGGCAGTAGAAGGAGAGAAGGGAGGTGAGGTAGGAGGGGGCGAGGTGATGGACAGCCTTGAAGCCCAGGGTGAGGAGTTTCTGCTTGATGCGCAGATTGATCGGTAGCCATTGGAGGTTTTTGAGGAGGGGAGTAATATGTCCAGAGCGTTTCTGGACAAAGATAATCCGGGCAGCAGCATGAAGTATGGATTGAAGTGGAGAGAGACACGAGGATGGGAGATCAGAGAGAAGGCTAGTGCAGTAGTCCAGACGGGATAGGATGAGAGCTTGAATGAGCAGGGTAGCGGTTTGGATGGAGAGGAAAGGGCGGATCTTGGCAATGTTGCGGAGCTGAGACCGGCAGGTTTTGGTGACGGCTTGGATGTGAGGGGTGAATGAGCAATCTCATCTGTAAAATGGGGGATTAATACTGTGAACTCTATCTAGAGAAGCAGCGTGGCTCAATGGAAATAGCACAGGCTTTGGAGTCAGAGGTCATAGGTTTAAACCCCGGCTCCGCCAATTGTCAGCTGTGTGACTTTGGGCAGGTCACTTAACTTCTCTGGGCCTCAGTTACCTCATGTGTAAAATGGGGATTAAGACTGTGAGCCCCCCGTGGGACAACCTGATCACCTTGTTACCTCCCCAGCACTTAGAACAGTGCTTTGCACATAGCAAGCACTTAACAAATGCCATTATTATTATTATTATCTAGATTTGGGAAACCTTGGGACTTTTCAAGCACATAATCCTCTCTGAACACGTGTGTGTGTGTGTGTGTGTGTGTGTGTGTGTGTGAAGATAGGAAAGATTTGGTTTAGAGTTGAAAAAGCTGGTCTTGTTTAAGTTTTTTGTTTTAGAAGCAGAGACCTCTCCCTTTGACAGTTCTCATACCAATCAATCAGTTGTACTTTCTGAGCACTTAACTGTGTGCAGACCACTATACTATGTACAATATAACAGTTGGAGGACACATTCCCTGCTCACAATGAGCTTACAAAGGAGATAATATGTAACTTGCACCAAGGCAGTGTGACTACAGGGTGGCCCAGTGGAAATAATTGGGACTGGGATTCTACAGACCTGTGTTCTAATCCTGCTGTGTGACCTTAGGTGAGACATTAAACTTCTCCATGCTTCAGTTTTCTTCCTTGTAATATGGAGATAAGGTTCTTGTTCTTGTTCTCTCTCCCTTCTAGACCATGAGCTATATGTGGGACAGAGACTGTTCCTAGTCTGATTATCTTGTGATTGTCCCAGTGCTCAGCCCAGAATTTGGGGCATACTAAGCACTTAATAATTAATATTTTTGATGATAATAAGAATAAAGTCAAGGTGAATCTGGAGACAAAACAGCCAGTTTCTCTCCTTCCCTTCCAAAAGACTCACTCAGACCACAGGGTGAGAACAGGATGGAGAATGGAGGGAGTTATGCTGAGGGGTCTCTGGAGTTTTCAGGTGCCAAAACAGTCCCTCAGACTTTGAGCAGAGTCCAAGAACCTGAGAGGTAGGGAGAGTTCTGAAGGAGCAAAGACCTACTAGACATGACATATAGCATACCATTAAGCAGTGTGGCCCACTTTGCCTCCTTTTCACCTATCTTAGCACTGATCCCTTGCCCAAGTCCTCCTGCCTCTGGCCAGAATGCCCTCCCTCCTCAAATCTGACAGACAATTATGCTCCCCACCTTCAAAGCCTTATTGAAGGCATATCTTCTCCAGGAGACCTTCCCAGATTATGTCCCCACTTTCTTCTTCTCCCACTCCCTTCTGCACCACCCTGACTTCCTCCCTTTGTTCATCCCCCATCCCAGCCTCACAGCACTTATGTACATATCTGTAATTTATTTAATTATATTAATGTCTACCTCCCCACTTCTAGACTGCAAGCTTGTTATGACAGGGAATGTGACTGTTCATTGTTGTATTGTACTCTCCCAAGTGCTTAGTACAGTGCTCTTCACACAGTAAGTGCTCAATAAATTAGATTGAATGAATGATAAAGCCCTGGCTCTGGAGTCAGAAGGACTTAGGTTCTAATCCCAGCTTTGCCACTTGTCTGCTTTGTGACACGGGGCAAGTCACTTAACTTCTCTGTGCCTCAGTTACCTCATCTGTAAAATGGGGATTAACACTGTGAGCCCCATGTGGAACAAGGACTGTATCCAACCTAACTACCCTGTATCTATCCCAGTGCTTAGTACAATGCTGTGCACATAGTAAATCCTTAACAAATGCTACAAAAAAATAATGGGACCAATTTTGCACCCCTTATTTGTTCCATGGACAAACTGCCATTTTGAATGCCCTTAGGGCTTGCCTTGACTGAAATGGAACTAATTTCCAGGACAAATCCTGCCCTGAGAGTGCGGAAATGTTGGTCCCAGTCATACCTCACGACCACCCCCCCTTGCCCCCCACATGCACCTCACTTGTTTCAGATGCCAAGGAAGCTCTGATATAATGACCCTCTCTTGTGGACAGAACTTCTAGCTGAAACCCAAATCATTTTTCTAAAAAGTCATTCTGTGTGTATGTGTACTTCTCAAAAACTCCCAAATGTTTCCCATCCATCCCTGCATCAGAGACCCCTTACCGTAGGCTTTTCAGGAACACAATCAGCTCTCTTCCTCCTACAATCAATCAATCAATCAGTGGTGTTTATTGAGAGCTTATAGTTCAGCTGACTCATCTCCAACTACAACCCAGTTCACCCACTATACTCCTCTAACTGCATAATGTACTTTGCTCTCATCTCTTGCACGTTAACCCCCTCCTTGTTCTTGCCCTCCCTCCCACTCCATATCTGATAAACCACCACTATGCCCATCTTCAAGCCCTACTAAAATCACATCTCCTCCTAGAAGCCTTCTCTGACTAATCTCTCACCTTTCCTCTCTATTTTCCTTCCTTTCTGGATCACCTGTGCACTTGAGTCTGTACCCCTAAGCACTTTAAAATCACCCTCCTCCCCCACAACATTTATCTGTATATCCTCCCCTACCTATAATTTTATTTTAATGTCTCCCCTCCTAAACTATAAGCTTTTCAAGGATAAGGATTGTGTCTACTTAACCTATTGTATTTAGTACAAGTGCTTAGTACAGTGCTCTGTACACAGTAGGCTCCTCCTCTAGCAAGCCATCACCCACACATTTCATGAACATTGAAAATACCCTCCAGTGAGCATCGAGGCATTCATTCATTCAGTCAGTCATATTTATTGAATGTTTACTGTGTGCAGAGCACTGTACTAAGTGCTTGGAAAGTACAATTCAGCAACAAAGAGAGGCAATCCCTGCCCACAATGGGCTCACAGTCTAGAAGGGGGGAGACCAATATCAAAACAAGGTAACAGGCATTAATTGCATCAATATAAATAAATAGAATTATAGATAAACATGCACATCAAAACAAGTAAATAGCCATTAATACAAATAAATAGAATTATAGATATGTACAGATATATACAATTGCTGTGGGGCAGGGAAAGGGGTGGAGCAAAGGGAGCCAGTTGGGGCAATGGAGGTGGAGAGGAAGCTAAGGAAAAGGGAGGCTTAGTCTGGGAAGGCCTCCGGGAGAAGTTGAGCCTTCAGTAGGGCTTTGAAGTGGGGAAGTGTGATTGTTTGGCAGATCTGAGAAGGGAGGGCATTCCAGGCCAGGGGAAGGACATGGGCCAGGGGTCGACAGTGGGACAGGTGAGAACAAGGCCCAATGAGAAGGTTAGCACCAGAGGAGCAGAATGTGTGGGCTGGGTTGTAGAAGGAGATAAGGGAGGTGAGGTAGGAGGGGGCAAGATGATGGAGAGCTTTGAAGCCAATAGTGAAGAGTTTTTACTTGATACAGAGGTTGGTAGACAACCACTGGAGATTTTTGAGGAGGGGGCTGACATGCCCAGAACATTTCTGTAGAAAGATAATCCGGGCAGCAGAGTGAAGTTTAGACTGAAAAGTGGGGAGAGACAGGAGGTTGGGAGGTCAGAAAGGATGCTGATGCAGTAATCCAGTGGGGATAAGATAAGTGATTGAGGCAGCAATGACTGAGCACAGAGAAATAGCATGGTCTAGTGGAAAGACCACAGGCCTGTGAGTCAGAAAACCTGGGTTCTAATTCCAGCTCTGCCACTTTCCTTCTGTGTGACCTTGGGCAAATCATTTCTCTGTGCCTCAGTTCCCTCATCTGCAAAATGGAGATTCAATACCTGCTCTCCCTACTATTTTAGACTATGAGCCCCATTTAGGACCTGATTAACCCGTATTTACCCCAGAGCTTAGTAGAGTGCTTGGTCTGTAGTGAACACTTAACAGAAAACACAAGTACTATTATTATTATTGTTATTACAAAGAAAACCAAATGCAGCTTAAATGGATCAACAACTAGTACTGACAGAGACCCATACAACTGGAATTCCTGGGTCTTATCTTGCTGAGTTTAATTGCTAAACCTGCTCAGAGCAGATTTTTCCCTAGGGCTGTTGGTTAGTAAAACATATAAAGGGATTTTTTATGCCACATAAGTGACTTAAATTTAGAGAAATAGTTGTAGGTGCAAAATTAGGAAACTTTTTCTTATTTCTCTAGCAGGCCCAGAGAAATCACCTCTTCCCAACTAAGCATTTTTAATAGAGCATCAGATAATACCTTTACCACATTTAAATAGAGAAAGTAGAGGGACTTAGTAAGCATGTAGTAAATGACTGCATCCTCTGGGATGGGCTTTTTACCCCTACTGTATTCTCCTAAGTTATTTGTACAGTGCTCTGCACATGGTAAGCACTCAAATACCACTGATTGATTGACTTGATTTCCCAGTTTGCCCACTATTTCTTAAATGATGTCACATTTACCACTGAAGTTCATTCTGGAGAAAGGGGAGACTTCTATTTTGGAAGCATAAATTAAATCTGTAAGCAAAAAAAGATAAATTCTTAAGAGTCTGGTGCTTCCTGCTTTGCTCAATTGAACTGGTTAGATCTTGTGCTTGTCTTTAGGGAATTCTTGGAGTTCACAGTACCCTTGTGGCTCATTGGTAGCAATAGATAGTACTAAAAAGTTATTTCTGGTGTGATTTCAGGTTAAACTAGGTTTATCTTGGATGTGTCATGTCTACCTGCTCATTCAGATAAAGGAGATATTTTGTGAGGATATAGTGCTGAAGCTGGTGTTTTTCCTGTCTCCATAGAATCTTCTTTCCCTCTTGAATCTTTTTTTAATCATATTTATTGAGCGCTTACAGTGTGCAGAGCACTGTACTAAGCGCTTGGGAAGTACAAATCGGCAACATATAGAGACGGTCCCTACCCAACAACGGGCTCACAGTCTAGAAGGGGGAGACAGACAACAAAACAAAACATGTAGATAGGTGTCAAAATCGTCAGAACAAATAGAATTAAAGCTATATGCACATCATAGAATAGCAAATATGTACAAGTAAAATATTGAGTAATGAATCTGTACAAATATATATACAAGTGCTGTGGGGAGGGGAAGGAGGTAGGGCAGGGGGGAAGGCAAGGAGGAAAGGAAAAAGGGGGCTTTTTTTTAAAAAAAGTCTGGGCTACTTGCTAGAGTCTGGGGTTTTTTGGGTTTTTAGCTAGTAAAACTCATGCAATACATTTGATTTTGAAAAGAAGTTTAATATCAATTGTTGTTTCTGGTCCAAATAACTCCCACTGAATTGTTAAACATGATAAATAAAAATAATTAATAACTAAAATATGATTAAGCAACTTCCTTCCAAGGCCCTTGGAAACATTTATGGAAGTACATAGCAAGTCCTCTGAGTGGCCATGAGAGGAAGGTAAATAATCCTGGGATTCCATTTCACAGATGAGGGAATCAAAGGCAGAGAAAAATTAAAGGATATTATATACCTCAAGTCACCTTGGTAACCAAAGGCTTCCAGGGACAAGAACCTGGATATCTGAATCTCAGTCCTGTGTTCTAAGCATGGTACATACTGCCTCCAAGTGCAACCTTCCTCTTAACCTCAACTGCTACCTCCCTGATGCGAGCTCTGATCTTGCCTTGGCTCCTGCTTTAGCCTCCTTGTTGGACTCTCAGCTTCCAGGCTCTCCCCATTCCAAGCTATACCCATGCTGCTACATGGAACATCTTCCTGAAACATTGTTTAGCCCACATTTTTCCTCTTCTCTCCTCTTCTGATTCCTTGTATCTCTCTGAATCAAACAAATCTTTGAATCAAACAAAAATTGCTCATGATTGACTTGGCCCATCTTACCTCTCTCTTCAACAGATATTCCCCAAACCTGTCTTCAGTCCCGCCAAGCCAACCTACTAACTATATCTTCCTCCCAACTCTTCCATCTCCTTCTCATCACTCCCCCTGTTCCCCTAACTTGAAAGTGCCTCCCCCTCCATATCAGACAGACCACAGCTCTCCTTTAACACTTCCTCCAACAAACCTGCCTTGATTTAATAATAATAACAATAATAATAATTATGATATTTGTTAAGCACTTACTATGTGTCAAGCACTGCTCTGAGAGCTGGGGTAGATTCAAGAAAATCAGATTGTCCCACGTGGAGCTCACAGGCTTAATCCCCATTTTACAGATGAGGTAACTGAGGCCCAGAGAAGTTAAGTGGCTTGCCCAAGGTCATTCTGCAGACGAGTGGTGGAGCCAGGATTAGAACCCATGTCCTCTGACTCTCAAGCCTGTGCTCTTTCCACTAAGCCATGCTGCTTCTCTTTTTCCCAGCACCCTTGAGCCTATATTATCCTTTCAGCCAACTCCAGCACTTATGAATTTATTTGCATCTCCTTAATATTCTTTTTTATGCCACTCTATTTTGACTACACTAGTGGGAAATAGTTGCATATCTGTCTCAGAGTTAGAGTGTAGAACAGGGGACATATCACTTCATTATTTTGTACTCCCTGAGCACCTAGTACAGTGTACTGGATCAAGTGAGCACTCAAAAAATGCTACTACTTCTACATCCTTTGGACCACAAAATGGACTTGTGATTCATGTTTTTCCTCGACTTAAAGATGATGATAGAAGTTTCAATTAATATGTGAGATTTGTGAATACAGTAGATCAAAAATTCACAATCCTTAGGGCTAAGAGATGTGTGAGTGTTGGATTTTTTCTAATTTTCCATTACATGAGCCACTGATTGTGGTTTGAATAAACAGTAACTTATTAGAGTGTTTGTTTCCCCATCAAATTCCATATGTTAATGTATATTTGGTAATAATAATAATGGCTTTTATTAAGCGCTTACTATATGTAATGCACTGTTCTAAGCACTGGGGAGGTTGCAAGATAATCAGGTTGTCCCACTTGGGGCTCATAGTCTTGATCCCCATTTTACAGTTAAGGTCACTGAGGCACAGAGAAGTTAAGTGACTTGCCCAAAGTCACACAGCTGACAGTTGGCAGAGCCAGAATTTGAACCCATGACCTCTGACTCCTAAGCCCGTGCTCTTTCCACTGAGCCACGCTGCTTCTCAGACTAATGAGCATGAAAGGAGAGAGCAAGGATATTGACAGCAGATATACTGTGCACTGGGCTGTGGACTTTGGATGTTTGAAGGCTTAGGTCATCAGCATCAATAGTATATATTGTGTATTCTGTAGCAAGCCCTTGGGAGAGTACAATCAAAGTAAAACACAGCCCCTGCCCTCATAGAACTTATAATCCAGTGGGAGAGAGAGCTGAGGAATTTTCTTTTATCTCCACAGGTTCCCAACTCTATTCTTCACTAGGTTAGAAAACCAGTTTGGGTAACTGAAGTCTGATTTTCAGTTCCACTCCATTCCAGGCAATAATCATTTGCCACATGTTAATTTCATCTGAAATCATTTGAAAACATCTGAATAACAACTTTTTCATCTTTGGATGTAAGAGGTTATCATTTTCCAACAATACATTTTGAGTTGTTTGAGAAGACTGGGCATTAAATGACTAATTTTACCTTTGAGGTATACAGAAATCTTAATCCTTGCATGGTGACTCAAACTGTGCACATGTAATAGACCATACAATTTAACACATTGTCCTCTTTACCTTCTCACAGGTAATGTTTGTGCATTATCAGGGGGAAGTAGGATTTTATTAACATAAATTGGTCAGTCTCAGGGTCTTAACTGAAGGGAACAAACTGATAATAGTTAACATCTTTCTGAATGGCACTGCTCCACGGGTCAGTAGTAAAATGGAAGGCTTAGCAATGGGTCAAAATGTATCTGCCAAGTATATTTATCTTTCTACTTTCTAAGTGCTAAAGAGACCTGGTGACACTGATAAGGGAACTGTTACTTATATTTGCAAAGTCTAAATACATCAGGTCATGACCTTAAAGAAACAGCAGCAGTAGCAGCTGTACTTTAACAGTTTCCTTCCCTTCCCCCACAAAAATTATTTATAATTATATGTACATATATATATATATATATATATATATACATATACGAATGTGTGAGGTGTGTGAGTAAGTATATATTGCAGATGGAGGCAAAGACAGGGAGGTGAGGAAGAGAAAGAATTAGAGGAGTAAATAGAGAATAGTGATAAATTAGATAGCAAGTATGGAGAATAAAGCCCATAAATACAAAAGGGGACTGTGGCTTTCTGACTCGAGACAAGCCTTAGTGAGTATATGAACCTTACCACTTTAGTCTTATTTGCACAAAGAAATGGTCTTTGAACAAGCCGAGACTGACAGCTTTTTCTCTGACTCTGTGTGAGGTTAGGGTCTGGGAGCTAGCATTGCCGTCACTGGTGCATGACTAGAAGTAGAGAAGTCACACTTTAGTAACACAGTAGGTCTTCTGCTCCCCTCTTTGTTCCTTAGACAATCTAGTGTTCTTGCTTATCGCGAAAATACAATAAAGGTGCTGCTAGCCTTGGATTGGTAGAGGATGGAGCGAGCATAACAAGCCGGCAGTGGTGCAGAACTAATCTGCAGAGAGACCTTCCTGTGTGATCAGCCCCCACCCAAGTAACCTAATCTTCGATGGGAAATCACCAAAAAAAAAAAAGTTGGGGGGGGGGGGGGGGAGGTGGAGGGAAGTGGCCAGCTTTTAGTGATGCCTGAATTTTTTCATGGTAATTTAAAGTCTTCCAATGGGTGTCCCTAAACATCTGATGTGGCAATTAGTGGGGAGACTTTTGTACTCTAGAAAGACGAAACAACCCACTTCAATAATCATGTTTATGTCTCGGACAGAAACAAAAAAGCTTGAACAGATAAAGTGTTTACATCAAACAGCAAACAGGTTGTGCTTGTAACCATTATGGCTTTTCCTCTTTTATTTAAGAAAAGCATTACTTTTCCCTTGAGAAACTCCTTTGCTGCTAAATGACAGGAGACAAAGTAAGTCTCCAAACCCCAGACGTTTTTATGTGGGTACCTGGCCTTCCCAAGTGGTTTCTTTGATCTGAGAAGTCCTGTATTCAAAAGGTGTTCTGATGAAATATTGAAGAATTAGAGACTGCGAAAGAACCATGGGGTCCCCATGCTCTGGTAACCTATCTTATTCATATGGAAAAATAGGACACTGGGCACCTAAAATAGCAATTAATTCATTTATTCATTCATTCAATTATATTTATTGAGCACTTGCTGTGTGCAGAGCACTGTACTAAGCATTTGGGAGAGTACTGGCACCTTACATCTTTAAGAAGGAGAAACTAAAGTCAACAGGACTCAACTTTAAGTGAATGCCTTGGCTGTATTGAAATGACTCTGGTAATTGCAGTTTGCTATAAAGTATTTCTTCTGCTTTCATAGATGAGCATTGCTGTTATGCTTGATTTTGATGCTCTTTCTTAAAGCCCCTATGAAACCCAAGCAGTTAGGGCAATTTAAAAATGATATTAATATTTAAATCTGCTATTTGCATTAGCGGGCGGTACCTCAGATACACACAGATATAGGAATATTTGATTATGGCATTGTCAATTAAAAACAAAAGGATAATCTAGACTGTAAACTCCCTCTAGATTGTAAACTCATTGTGGGCAGGGAACATATCTACAAACTCTATTGTACTGTACTCTCCCAAGTGCTTAGTACATTGCTCTGCACAAAGGAACAACTCAATGAATACCACGGATTGATCAATAACCAGTTAAGGACGGCACCTGTTATTATAAGACTGATACTATTTTAGGTTGCCCAGAAGCACAATTGCCATTATTTGGTACATAACATAATGTTTCTGGTGCAGGCTTTGTAAGGGTAGAGAACAATGCTTCACACATAGTAAGCACTTAACAAATGCCATTATTATTATTATTATCATTTAAACATTACAGGTACTAATGTTTTGAATACAAGGCATGAGGTGTTACACCAAACACTGAAAGCAAACATGTGTCTGCCTGGAAACACTTCTTCCTCGAGTTGTCACTCAGGCATGGGCTAGGAAACTGCTGTTCTCCGTCACTTAGCTTTCGGCTCAGATATCATGTCACTGGAACGTCAATAGCATCACTCGTGGCTAGAGCGTGTTGTTTTCTTTTCCCCTACTGCTTTGTGACCTCGAGTTACTGTGGAATGCCACATGGCTCCCAAATGAAATGGGATTCAGCACGAAGGAGTTGACAGCAGGCTGTTACCAACACCAGCTCTGCTGAGTGGCAGAAGCCGCTCCATTTCTTCAGTTCTGAAAAGAAATTCAAATCCAGCTCCTGAATAGTTCATAATCATAATAATTGTGGTGTTGGTTAAGTGCTTACTATGTGCCAAGTGTTAGTTAAGCAACAAGCCACATAAAAAAACCCAAAAAACTAAGTCCTGAAGTCTCTAAAAGACCATTTAGGGGGTTGTGACTAATCTACTTTTGCTCTCTGTCAAATTATTTGCTGTTGTGAGCTATTTCACTGTTTAATGAGAAGGGGAAATTCAGTTTTTCTTAGATCCTGTCTCAGTGTGAATGCCCGTTGTGGGCAGGGATTGTCTCTATTGCTGAATTGTACTTTCCAAGGGCTTAGTACAGTGTTCGAAGCATAGTAGGCCCTCAATAAATACGATAATGAATGGGTGAATGGATGAGTAAAACACTGAATTTGAGTCTTGGGCCCAGGTTCACATCTTGTTTCAAAGTTTTCTTTGTTAAGGGTCCACCAGGGCTCACTGATTCTTCCCCTTTACAGATCAGTATCAATCAATCTTATTATTGAGTGCTTACTGTGTGCAGAGCACTGTACTAAATGCTTGGGAGAGTATATTATAAAAGTTAGTTGATCTGTTCCCTGCCTATAATGAGCTGATGGTCTAGAGGGGCTTACAGGTAAATATGGTCTTAGGGCTTGAGGCCACATAGCCAAATGCCCAATGCTACCTCCTCTCATTAGCTGGGCATATAATTCTCAGTATCAATTAATGGGTATTTCTTGAGCAATTACTCTTGCAGAGCACTAAACTAAGCACTTCTGCTTAGCATGCCACAAAATTCTGTGTTCATCCTCTGGAAGTGGCTTAAATATGTAGGGAGAAGGAGGGCCCCAACTACATTCCCCGTGGATTGTGGGCTGTACTTCAGGGCATGAACAGAGACGAACAGGAAACCAGATGTCATATTCTGGTTTCATAGAATTAGCAAATATACTTGCACTGCCCATGTGGGTCTAGAATGGAGCAGAAGGTACATATAGGATGCTGAAACCAGCTGCTAACATGTGGCTCCAAAGACAGTTATGCTCCTGGGATTGTCATTGTCCAGTCCTGTGGGGCCAAAGACTCCTAAAAAACAAACAAACACTTCTACTTCTTCAGATGTCATTCCCGTCTCTTGTTTCAGGAACACATCTTCACAATCTGGGCCTTACCATTTGTGCAAGTAAGTTGTATTCATTTGATAACAATTTCACAGCTTGGAATAAACTTGAACGAAGACCAGGCTGCAGGACTCTATCACAGGAAGGTGTTGCAGCAGGCTGCTGAGGTATTTTAAAGAAAGGTACAGCAGCAGGGGATGGGGTGAGGCTGTGTGTAAAACTGACTCGGGAGGGCTCAGCAATCCCAGTCTTGTGGAGGGCTCAGGGATAACTAGGTACTTGTCTGCCAGCTAGCAAATCACGAGCTCAGCCGTTGACAGGACCAAACAGTCAGAAGTCCTGAATATTTTGTTCTGGACTAGCCAAAGCTTTAGTCTGGTCTCTCAGAGTTGTAATTTCTCCATCTGATTTCTGCTACCTCTGTCTCCTAGGAATTTTGGAAGACAGTAAATTCCCTGGAAAATTTCAGATGATATGAGAGATATAAACTTCTGCCCAATTGAACTGGTGATTTACTAAAATGCATCAAGAATCTGTGAAGATACATTTTTTAAAGTATTTTAGGCAGTCAAATCATTGAGATTTTGCTAAAAAAATTAACAGATTTCTTGGGTATGCTGGAACAAAGCTCTTAGTACAGTGCTCTGCACACAGTAAGCGCTCAATAAATATGATTGATTGATTATCACTTTCTGTTCTGAACTTCAATCCTAGGTTGTAAACTTCCCCTGCTGGATTGAAAGCTCCTGGAAGGCAGGGATCCTATCTATTAACTCCATTGAATTGCACTCTCTCAAATGCTTAGTAGAGTGTTCTTTACAGAGTAAGCATTTGATAAACACTATTGATTGACTGACTGATCCCAAATACATATCTCTATCTAGCCTTCCGAACTCTGGAAAAAAATCCTGTAAAATTTCCTAGAGGAAGAATGCTACAATCACATATGAATCATTATTGGATTCCTGTCAGGATGTCCCTTTGCTCAGTTCTTCTCCTCCAATTCTCTCCTTGATGCCCTCCAATCTGGCTTCCTACTCCTTCATTCCACAGAAACTGCCCTCTTAAAGGTCACCAATGATCTCCTTCTTGCCAAATCCAATGACCTCTACTCCATCCTAATCCTCTTCACCCTCAGGTGTCTTTGATTTTTATCCTGGAAACATTATCCAACCTCGGCTTCACTGACAGTGCCTTCTCCTGGTTCTCCTCCTATCTCTCAAGGCCAGTCATTCTCAGTCTCCTTCGCATGCGCCTCCTCTGTCTCCCACCCCCTAACTGTGGGGGTCCTTCAAGGTTCAGTTCTGGGTCCCTCCATTTACACTCACTCCCTTAGAGAATTCATTCACTCCCTTGGCTTCAACTACTACCCCTTTGCGGATGATACCCAAATCTACATCTTCAGCCCTAGACTCTCGCCCTCTCTACAGTCTCACATTTCCTCTTGCCTTCAAGACATCCCTACTTGGATGTATCCCATAACCTCAAGCTTAACACGTCCAAAACAGAACTTCTTATCTTCCCACCCAAACCCTGTCCTCCCTGTGACTTTCTCATCACTGTAGATGGCACGACTGGCCTTTCTGTCTCATAAACCCATAACCTTGGCATTATCCTTGACTCCTTTCTGTCATTCAACCCACATATTCAATCCATCACCAAAGCCCATCCATCCCATATTCACAACATTGCTAATATCTGCCCTTTCCTCTCCATCCAAACTGCTACCACATTACTGCAATCACACATCCTATCCCACCTGGATTATTGCCTCAGCCTTCTTGCTGACCTCCAGCCTCCTTTCTCTCCCCACTCTAGTCCATACTTCACTCTGCTGCCTGGATCGCTTTTCTGCAAAAACATTCAGGACGTGTCACCTCACTCCTCAAAAAACTCCTGTGGTTGCCCATCCACCTCCACATCAAAAAAACTCCTCAACATTGGCTTTAAAACACTCAATCACCTTGCCCTCTCCTACTTCACCACTCTCCTACTATAATCCAGCCTGCACACTTTGCTCCTCTAATGCTAAACTTCTCACTGTGCCTCCATCTTACCTATCTCACCACCGATCCCTTGCCCACATCCTGCCTCTGGCCTGGTATGCCATCCCTCCTCAAATCTAACATACAATTACTCTCCCCCACTGCCCACTCTTCAAACCACCATTGAAGGTACATCTCCTCTAGGATGCCTTCCCTGACTAAGCCCCACTTCCTCTTTCCTCTTCTTCCACTCCCTTCTGCATCACCCTGCCTTATTCCCTTTGTTCTTCCCCCCTCTCAGCCCCACAGCACTTATGTATATATCTGTAATTTATTTATTTGTATTTATGTCTGCCTCCCCCACTCTAGACTGTCAGCTTGTTGTTGGCAGGGAATGTGACTGTTTGTTGTTGTATTGTACTCTCCCAGGTGCTTAGTACAGGGCTCACACATAGTAAGCACTCAATAAATGTGATCTGAATGCATGAATGAATGGATCACCCTCATAATTCTGCTTGCCTGTCTCTCAAGCAATGGGAGGAGAATGGAACTGTAAGAAAATTAGCCTCACGAATTCATTTTGAGAATTTTCTAAAAAAGAGCAGTGGCTCTTTTGTAAAAGAGGGAAAGAAGAGAAAATTATAAAGAGGTCTGCCATTTCTGGGATGGCCCACAGGGTGATTGGAAGGATGAAAAGGAAACCCACTCTCCCCATCCCCTTCCCTGACATGAAATGCTTAAAATTTGGGTCAAATGGATAGTAAAGGATGTTGCTTTCATTCATTTTCCCACTTATACAGCTAGCATCATGCTAGCATCATTTTTGTGTTTACTGTTTTTGCAAGTCAACATTTTTTATTTCTCCTCCTAGACCACTGATTCATGAGGATGTCTGTTCCTGGCCCAATAAACAAACTTAATCCATCAATCGCAAGTATTTGTTGAATGTCTATTATGTGAAAAGCATTGTATAGAGCACTTGGGAAAATGCATTATAATTAGTAGACATGATTTCTGGTCTCAAGGAGCTTCACAATCAAGCAGGGGAGATAGATGTTGAGATAGAGTACACATAAGGGGAAATAATAAAGTCTAAAGATATGCAATAAATGCTACTTGAGGAGGGGATGTGCATCCCCAAGTACTTAGGTGATATTGAAGGGGCAGCTGGGGCATATAAGGTGGGAAAATTAGAAATTACTCAGGGAAAGCATCCTGGAGGGAGAGGAGAGGATTTCAGAAGGGCATTGAAGATAGGAGAGCAGCGGTCTGTTGGTTGTGAAAGGGAATGGAGTTCCAGGTAGGGAGGAGGGTGTAAGCAAGAGTTGGTGGTGGGAGACAAAAGTGAGACACAGAAGTTACCCTGAGAGAACCACAGCAGCAGAGTGAAGTTTGGAGTACAGCAGGGAGAGACTGGGGACAAAAAGATTAGTGAGGAGGATGATGCAGTATTCAAGCCAGAATAAGACAAGTGCTTAACACAGCATGGTGACAGTTTGGATGGAGAGAAAAAGACAAGATTCTAGGAGTGTTTAGGAGGTAGAACCTGCAGGATTTGGCAACAAATTGAATATGAGGGCTGAAAGAGATAAAGGAGCCAAGGATGATACCAAGTTTTGGATTTGAGAAATAAGAGGATAGTGGTGGTGTTAACTGTGAGGGGAATGTTCGTTGGAAGAAAAGAATTTGGGAGGAAATATGAGGAGTTCTGTTTGAAACATATTGTTGAGGGTGGGATCCCTAGTGATAGCTGGGAGGCAGGAGAAAATGGTAAGATCATGGAGCAATAGAAAGGTCAGGGCTAATGAGTTAGATTTAGGGAAGCAGTATGGCCTAGTGAAAAGAGCATGGGCCTGGGAGTTAGAGGACCTGGGTTCTAATCCTGGCTCCACCAATTGCCTGTTTCATTATCTTGGGCAAATCAACTTCTCTGTGTCTCCATTCCTTCATCTGCAAACTGGGGATTCACACCTGTTCTCCCTCCTATTTAGACTGCAAGCCCCATGTGGGATCTGATTATCTTTTATCTTAGTCCAGTGCTTGACACTTAGTATGAGCTTAATGAATATTAGTAGTAATAGTAGTAGTAGTGGTGGTGGTGCTAGTACTGGTGAGCCATTCTCATACCATCCTTCCCATCTCACAAGCCTGCAACCTTGGTGCCATCCTCGACTCTGCTCTCTCGTTCACCCCTCACATCCAATTCATCACCAAAACCTGTCGGTCTCACCTCCACAACATCGCCAAGATCCGCCCTTTCCTCTCCATCCAAACCACTATCCTGCTGGTTCAATCTCTCATTCTAACCCGACTGGATTACTGCATCAGCCTCCTCTCTGATCTCCCATCATCATCAGTCGTATTTATTGAGCACTTACTGTGTGCAGAGCACTGTACTAAGCGCTTGGGAAGTACAAGTTGGCAACATATAGAGACAGTCCCTACCCAACAGTGGGCTCACAGTCTAAAAGGGGGAGACAGAGAACAAAACCAAACATACTAACAAAATAAAATAAATAGAATAGATATGTACAAGTAAAATAAGTAAATAAATAGAGTAACAGATATGTACAAACATATATACATATATACAGGTGCTGTGGGGAAGGGAAAGAGGTAAGATGGGGGGGATGGAGAGGGGGACGAGGGGGAGAGGAAGGAAGGGGCTCAGTCTGGGAAGGCCTCCTGGAGGAGGTGAGCTCTCAGTAGGGCCTTGAAGGGAGGAAGAGAGCTAGCGTGGTGGATGGGCAGAGGGAGGGCATTCCAGGCCCGGGGGATGACGTGGGCAGGACAGGCAATGGCGGGACAGGCGAGAACGAGGTACGGTGAGGAGGTTAGCAGCAGAGAAGCTGAGGGTGCGGGCTGGGCTGTAGAAGGAGAGAAGGGAGGTGAGGTAGGAGGGGGCGAGGTGATGAAGAGCCTTGAAGCCCAGGATGAGGAGTTTCTGCCTGATGTGCAGATTGATTGGTAGCCACTGGAGATTTTTGAGGAGGGGAGTAATATGCCCAGAGTGTTTCAGGACAAAGACAATCCGGGCAGCAGCATGAAGTATGGATTGAAGTGGGGAGAGACACGAGGATGGGAGGTCAGAGAGAAGGCTGATGCAGTAGTACAGACGGGATAGGATGAGAGCTTGAATGAGCAGGGTAGCGGTATGGATGGAGAGGAAAGGGCGGATCTTGGCAATGTTGCAGAGCTGAGACCGGCAGGTTTTGGTGAGGGCTTGGATGTGAGCCTCCTGTCTCTCTCCACTTCAGTTAATACTTCACGCTGCTGCCTGGATCATCTCTGTGCAGAAACACTCTGGGCATATTACTCCCCTCCTCACAAATCTCCAGTGGCTACCAGTCAACCTATGCATCAGGTACAAACTCCTCACTCTCGGCTTCAAGGCTCCCCATCACCTCGGCCCTTCCTACATCACCTCCCTTCTTTCCTTTTACAGCCCAGCTCACACCCTCCACTTCTATGCCGCTAACCTCCTCACTACGCCTCGTTCTCACCTGTCCCGCCGTCAAGCCCCGGCCCACGTCCTCCCCCTGACCTGGAATGCCCTCCCTCTGCACATCCACCAAGCTAGCTCTCTTCCTCCCTTCAAAGCCCTACTGAGAGCTCACCTCCTCCAGGAGACCTTCCCAGACTGAGCCCCCTCCTTCCTCTCCCCCTCCCCCTACCTCCTTCCCCTCCCCACAGCACCTGTATATATGTTTGTACAAATTTATTACTGTATTTATTTTACTTGTACATATTTATCCTATTTATTTTATTAATATGTTTTGTTTTGTTGTCTGTCTCCCCCTTCTAGACTGTGAGCCCGCTGTTGGGTAGGGACCGTCTCTATATGTTGCCAACTTGTACTTCCCAAGTGCTTAGTACAGTGCTCTGCACACAGTAAGTGCTCAATAAATAGGATTGAATGAATGAATAAAGGCAGTAATTAAAGCCATGGGAGCAGATGAACTTCCCAAGGGAGTGAGTGTGGAGTGACAAGAGAAGGTAACCCAGAAAAGAGCCTTGACAGACACCCACAATTGTGGAAGGTAGAGGTAGACCTGGTGAAAGAGATAAGAAGGATCTGCCAGGAAGGTTAAGAAGAGAACCAAAAGAAAACTTCTAGTAAAACCAAGGTTAAATAGGGTTTCTCGAGAATGGAGTGGTCCACGATGTTAAAAGTAACTGAAACATGGAGACAGGTTAGGATAGAATAGAGTGCATAGAGTTGGCAAGGAAGTGATCATTAGTAGCCTTGAAGAAACTATGTCAGTGAAGCAAAGGGGTCAAAAACCGGATCAAGGAGAGAGTTGGAGGAGAGGGACTAGAGGCAGCTTTAATTAGAGGGATGGGCAGAATGGGGGTTTGAGTGAAAAGGAAAAAAAGACAGCAAAGAACCACCTAGAGAAAGCAGCTCCAACACTTCCCATGGTGTGAATTATGGAAAATCTTGAAAATGACTGGAGCAGGTAGCAGTGACTAAGAGCCCAGTTACACCGAATTTTAAAGAATTCAACCCCTCAATCAATATCAATCTGCTTTGGAAATCCCTGAGAACATGTTTTGTTGTCTGTCTCCCCCTTCCAGACTGTGAGCTCGTTGTTGGGTAGGGACCATCTCTATATGTTGCCGACTTGTACTTCCCAAGGACTTAGTACAGTGCTCTGCACACAGTAAGTGCTCAATAAATACGATTGATGATGATGATGAATGATTCCCCTTTTCCAAGAGGACTGGGCACTCAGCAGGCAGCTCAGCCCCAAATTCCCATGTGAATGGCTGATTGAGTAGAGCTTGCCAGAAAGGCCACCTGAAGGCCCTGAATCCTTTCCCTGAATACACATCTTTGACCCTAGGTAGCCCAGCTGAGTCTACTCCAGTTGGCTGGAGCACCCTCTAAATGCATCACAAAGTAGCTAACCCCTGTGGAGGAAGGAGAGGTGAATAACAAAAGTCAGCAATTAGAGAAAAAAAAGTTGATAGAAAGGAGCCCTTCTATTTAAGTTTGCTAACTTACTCAGTAGGAGGCCCTGACTTCATGGTCTTCGAAGGCCATGCCCACTCCAAAATCAGGACATGAATCATCCCCAATTTCTTTAAGTCAAGAACTGGGATCTCACAAATGAGGAAAACTAAGGAAAACTGCTTGCAGAGAAGCAACCTGATTCCCATTGTACTCTGGGGTCCATTTTGTGGCCTCGATTAAATCTTAACCTCTGTGCTTCACTTTCTTCAAATAAAAATGGTGGCCCTACCTGTCTCATCTCTCCTGCACCGTTGTTCCACTTAGATACATTTTGAATTTGCTGAAGTCTTTCGGGTTCCTTGGGGATGCAGTCTAATATACTACAAATAATCATTATCAGCACATGAAGACATGGGATAAAGGAAAAAGACAGCCCACAGACAGCCTGGTAAAGGCAAAGCAGAGGGGAAAATTCCTTTTCCAAGGACAGGTACTCCTTTTAGAAAACTCCAGCTGTTTTCTTTCTTGGGGAGGCCTTCAGGGAGTAAGTGAGCCTCCTCTCTCAAAGGATGGAATTGTCTTCAGAGCACTTCAGAGTTTTGGAAATCACAATGAGGGGGTGGAGAGAGCAGATAATTTTATATTGGGTAGTGACTAATTTCAGGATGTGAAAGGCAGCTGTGGCTTTTCATAGCATATAATCTATCCCCCCCAAAACAACTTTAAAAATCTTTTAATTGGGACAAAATGAACAGGAAGTTGGAAGAACTGCATAGCTACCAAGATTAATAACTTCTCCTTCCCTGTTCCATCTTTTCTTTTTTTAAGTCAGGTTTGCCCGATATGTTACCAATGTGTAAAATAAGCTGTCTCAAAATCCTGCAATCAGCTGCTTCGCTGAAGCAGAGAAACTCTTTTCAAATGCCAGATCAAATGCCTTCCAAAAGAAAAGAAGAAAGGAGGGGAAAAGAAAGTGGGAAAGAAAAGCATTATTGTTGCTGTTTGGATGCGCCCATCACCAAATCTCTAGGAACCAGAGAAAATAGAGGAAGCAAATTCCAGACTAAGGCCTGCAGAGCAAGAAGGCGTTTGGGCCAAGGTTGCCTGGAAAGGCACAGAAGAGTCCAGAGAGAGAAGGACAATGAGAACAGAGTGAGAACGAAAGTACCCAAGACCTGTGAGGTCTCTGGAAATATGGCCAAGGGGACAACTGAAAACAAACGAGACCATTTCAAAACAAGCCACTGAGCGAACAGTGGGGTTTCTTGTTCGTTGTTTTTTTTTTTTTTTGCCCGTGGAAATGGCACATTTTAACGCTTAATACGGATGGGGAGGTGTAGGAAAGCTGGACCCCAGAGAACTGCATCTTGAGAAGTTTCCAGTCATGGAACTGCAATTGTTCTTCTTCAAGCTTCTGGCCTCTCCCAGAGCTAGGAAACTGATGGTTCAAATGTCATGTGGAAATAGCATGTCAGTGCAACTTTTTTAGTGATCAATAAAGTATTCCTTATTCATGCTTTACAAAAAGGTTTCTTGAGAACCTTACAAAACTCCCCTGGGGGCAATCTTTTGACACTTTCATTGACACCTACTGAAGTAGTTGGCTTTTTAGCTTTGCTGTAAGACAGCAATTTGCCACCTCATTATCAGCTTGATTGATGAGAACACTGTCTTAAAGTGTCTGTCACATTATGATTGTTAGCTTGACTCCTTGGCTTAGATTGATTCTTTGAAAAAAGGAAAACTGATGTGCATGACAAAATGTTTTCTTACCACCAGACGTCAGTGACAGCTTCTCTCAAAGAAAGTGCAGTTTCTGCAGAAGCGATTCAGAGAGGTTTTTGTCTTTCATTTTTTGGTTTGAAAAAAGGGAGCAGTGGAGGTTTTTAATTTCTGTGAATGCTGTTCTAGTTTGCCCTGGATTTGACTCCCCTGTTCCCAGCCAGCCCTCGCACATTTGGAGTTCGGGGGGGCAGGGAGCGGTTGTTGAGGGTTTTTTGTTGATTTTTGAACAACGGCATAGAATGCTCTAACTCAGCGTCCTAATTCAATCAACTCTGGTGAATTCTTAAAAGATTCCAGGCTCTATACTTAGAAATCCATTGATAGTCTGATGGACAATTTAAATGTAAATGAACAGGTATAACAGTAGTAAGCACCTTGAATACACTACCCGTGTTAAAAACACATTTAACAGAACTAATCTATTTTTTTTACTTGTTGGCAAACAAACATTTATACGTTTAGGCTACATTACGATTTAAACAGTAAATATGACACCCCTAAACCAACTCAGCTGGCAAATTCACGTTCTTCAGAGTGCCAAAAGAATAAAATAATGACCAAAGCTAAGCCTAAAGAGTAGCCCGAGAGAAAATGTTAATCCACATTTGTTGATTTGTTGAAGAACATCAAAAGACGCAAATAACAAGCAATGATTTCAGATACTTACCGGTAATACCATGCAATGGGATAGTCTGCCACCATAAAAACAAATCACACAATCTTAAATATTGTGTAATGCTACCCAAAGAAATCAATTTTTTTCAAAGCTGTCTGCAACCACTCAAGCATCTCTAAACACCACTACAGCTGATAGCAAATGACAAGTCCAAATTATCATATTGCCTTAATATAAGCCATTCTCTAGCTTTCTCTGCTGTTCTTCCTTCTAAATTCTTGAATTGCTATGACTGAGCAGTCCTTCGCTCCATTTTATGTCTTTCTCTGGGCAAAGTTGAAGTAAGGCTCATTCAGAGGGGCTCGTCTGCAGGGAAACAGCTGGTGGAGAGCCTTTCATTAATCAGGATTTTATAATTCATATGTAAAGAAATGGGAAGTCATTGGAGATTTTTGAGAATGGAGTAATGTGTTCCCAAAGGGTGTTTTGTTAAGAAGGTGCGTTCAGGGGAGATGCTCGAGTCCCTGAGATCGATAATTCAGCTACGAGGTGATGAAGGCTTGAATCAGGGTGGTGGTTGACAAGTGAAGTAGAAGGGGCAGATCCAAGAAGCATTATATGTAATGTCCAGCCTTATCAATGCAAAATGCAAATCCCTCCTCTAGTTGAAAGGACAATTGATGATGAGTTTGTAATCAGGAACCTCTTCGGTGATGAGGGGTGTTTGGTCCCTTTCATCTTTACAAAAGTAAAGAATCTTGACTTCAACACCTTTCTGTCTAGCAGATGCTACAGCCAGACCAAAAATGCAAAAGAGAAACATTCTTTTTGAGTTCAGGGAAAAGACATGCACCTGGGATGTTTTGGTTTGAGGTTAAGACCACTTACTGTAAATAAAGTCCAGTCTATAATCAGCATCAGTGAAGATTTATTTGGATTATTTTATAAGGCCATTGAAGTACCTAGACCCATTGGAACTTAATGCAGTGAATCTCCCAGGGATGCTTTTTTCTGGTCTAAGAATATATGACAAGTGGCAATGGGATTCTAAGGACAACTTTGATCAGCTTAAAACTTCATACAAAGGAGAGCATTTCTACCAAGGAGACAAGCGGAAATGGATTTTAAACTGCAACGGACAGGTATTCCTGATGGACAGGATTTGAAAAGCAATAATATCCAACAACAGCCTTCCAAAGAGGTGGAGAACCTCTTGGCCATTCATTCATTCAATCATATCTATCGAGGGCTTACTGTGTGCAAAGCATTGTACTAAGCACTTGGGATAGTACAATACAACAATCAACAGACACGTTCCCTGCCCACAGTGGTTTCATTTTAAGTCTCACAACTAGATTTACTTTCCCCCCATCCCAACACTTCACCCCTATATCTTGGCCTAGGACATGACTATTCTTGCTTCATTGTCAGCCAGACAGTTAGCAGGATTTATTGAGTACCTAATACCATTAAAGCACTAATGTAAAGGCAGGGGAGAAAGTAGATATAGGAGGAGCGTGATCTAGGTGGAGATTATATCTGATCTGATTGAATTACCTACCACAGTGCTTAGCACATACTAAGTGTTTAACAAATACAACAAATACTATCATTATTATCATCATTCCATCCAGTAGTCTATTCATTCATTCAATCATATTTATTGAGCACTTACCATGTGCAACGCACTGTACTAACCACTTGGGAAGTACATACCGGCAACATATAGAGATGCTCCCTACCCAACAACGGGCTCAAAGTCTAGAAGGGGGAGACAGACAACAAAACAAAATAAGTAGATAGGTGTCAATACCATCAGAATGTATTCACCCAGCAACGGTGTGGACAGTGTGACTTACTTTTTCAGAGCTCCTCTTCCAGCCCCACCAAAGAGTGCATGTAGCTACTACTCCCCTGGATTTGAGGCAGATAATTAAACTCACTATAGCTGATTAACTAGTAATCAATGCAATGAAGGTCTCCAAATACCAGAAATTAGAAATGCAACAAGGTTTCAGGATATTTCTGGCTCTGGTCCTTGTCTCACCACTATCAGAGTCAGGCAAGTAGATGGGGAGTTACATTTCCTGACAGGAGGCTGTGTGGTTCTTTGGAAAGCAGACTAGATTAGATGTGGGGGGCATCTAAAAACCTAAAATTGGTGCCCAGATCTGCCTCCGGTACCATGAAGTGATGTTGCATGATGTTGAATAGATGTCACATTGATAGGTGAGCTGCGTGGATGGTACAAATGAAATGGGAGGTTCCATGGCTTCTTGTGTGATATGACCCAATTGAGGAGAGTGGGAGAAGCATCCCGGAACATTTCCGATTAGAAAGTGTCCCCTTGTCTGAATAGCACATTCATAGGGTAGGTTGCCTTTGTGACTTTTCCCTACTAAGAGTAACTCACAAAGATACTATGAAAAAGATTTTGTGTGATAGTAAGAAAGCCATAGTTTTTCACTCATTCATTCAATTGTATTTATTGAGCACTTACTATGTGCAGAGCACTGCACTAAGCGCTTGGACAGTACAATTTGGCAACAAATAGAGACAATCTCTACCGAACAACGGGCTCAAAGTCTAGAAGGAGGGAGACAGACAACCAAACAAGTAGACAGGCATCAATAGCATCAATATAAATAGAATTATATACACACATCATTAATAAAATAAACAGAATAATAGATGTGTACGTATATACACAGTGCTGTGGGGTGGGGAGGGGGATAGAGCAGAGGGAGGGAGTCAGGGCTATGGGGAGGGGAGGAGGAGCAGAAGAAAAAGGAGGCTCACTCTGGGAAAGCCTCCTGGAGGAGGTGAGCTTTCAGTAGGGCTTTGAAGGGGGGGAAGTGTGCTAGTTTGGCTGATGTGAGGAGGGAGGGCATTCCAGGCCAGGGTCAATGGGGCAGGACAAGCGAGAATGCAGCACAATGAGGAGGTTAGCGGCGGCGGCAGAAGAGTGGAGTGTGTGGGCTGGGCTGTAGAAGAAGAGAAGGGAGGTGAGGTAGGAGGGGGCAAGGCGATAGAGAGCTTTGAAGTGAGGAGTTTTTCCTTGATACAAAGGTTGATAGGCAACCACTGGAGATTTCATTTCTCCCCCTTACACTCCATCCCTTCTGTGTCCCCTATGCACTTTGGTCTGTGACCCCTTAAGCACTTGGATACTCTTCCCACCCCAGCCCCCCAGAGAGCAGCATGGCTCAGTGGAAAGAGCCCGAGTTTGGGAGCCAGAGGTCATAGGTTCTAATCCCTGCTCCACCACTTGTCAGCTGTGTGACCTTGGGCAGGTCACTTAACTTCTCTGAGCCTCAGTTACCTCAGCTGTAAAATGGGGATTAAGACTGTGGGCCCCACGTGGGCCAACCTGATCATCTTCTATCCCCCGAGTGCTTAGAACAGTGCTTTGCACATTGTAAGCGCTTAACAAATGCCATTATTATTATTATGTACATATTTTTATACTCTGCTGTTTCCCCTATCTCCCCCACTAGAATGTAAGTTCCTTGAGGACAGGTATCATCAATCAATCAATCGTATTTATTGAGCGCTTACTATGTGCAGAGCACTGTACTAAGCGCTTGGGAAGTACAAATTGGCAACACATAGAGACAGTCCCTACCCAACAGTGGGCTCACAGTCTAAAAGGGGGAGACAGAGAACAGAACCAAACATACCGACAAAATAAATAGGATAGAAATGTACAAGTAAAATAAATAAATAAATAAATAGAGTAATAAATATGTACAACCATATATACATATATACAGGTGCTGTGGGGAAGGGAAGGAGGTAAGATGGGGGGATGGAGAGGGGGACGAGGGGGAGAGGAAGGAAGGGGCTCAGTCTGGGAAGGCCTCCTGGAGGAGGTGAGCTCTCAGCAGGGCCTTGAAGGGAGGAAGAGAGCTAGCTTGGCGGAGGGGCAGAGGGAGGGCATTCCAGGCCCGAGGCATGACGTGGGCTGGGGGTGTAATATGTATGTATAACACTGTATCATCTCTACCAACTCTATTGCACTACTCTCTCAAGCACTTTGTATGGTGTTTGGTGCCCAGTAAGTATTCAATACATACCAATGATTGATTCCTAGAAGCCAAGAGGGTCCTAAATTATGTACTTTATAAACACCATTTTTGGGGAAGGTAGTTGGGTCTATTCCCTTCTCTTGGGACCTTCTGGAGCCATGATAAAGATGGGTAGGGAGTTCAGAGTGGTCCCAAAGGCTATCTACCATCTGGCCTATTACATCTGGCAATGTCCAGATGAGATCTTCTGGGCCAGAACAGAAACAGGAATTCCAGATCACTTCTGAGAGATTCCTTCCACCTCAGAGGAGCCCACTGAAGTTCCCCAGGACCACTACTCAGTAATGGAGAAGAGGGTAGTAGAACCTCTTACTGGTGCAATTCATGGATTTGGGGACTGTGGATGATTTCCGATTCTGTTTGCAACCAAACACAGAAGGTGGGTGGACGGATAAAAAATTATTCAAAAAAGCTTAAAGCTCAAAAGTAATCCTGGAGTCTAGTTTGCTTATCCCAAAAGGTCCATCTGAAATATTTGGGGGAAGTAGATCAATACACTTAATTGTAAATAACCCATAATTTCCCTTGAATAAAAATAATCCTTATTTCACTGTAAACTCTTGAAGTCAAGGATGCATTTACTTTAATGTACTCTCCCAAGTGCTCTGCATGCAATAAGTACTCAATGAATATGATTGATTGATCGATTACAACAAAATCAGCCCAAACACCCTTTAGAAAAAGAACAGCTTTTTAAAGGGAAGTTTGGTGACTGAAACATCACTATTTATCAAACTGTCTGCCCAGTTTAGACGAGTCATTTCATCTGTTTCTTTCATCAAAATGGTCATTCATTATTTTCTACTTATTTTTTGTGGGGGTTCACATCCTGCCCTGAGCATTTGATCTACTGGTGCATTTGCCAATGGTGATGGAGTTCCCTGTCAAGAACAATGGCTGGAACTTGGTCTTGAGACTTCAGGAACGAGAATCAGCACTGTGTTGTGGCCATTTTGGGCCCTGCAGGTTTTTTGGTTTTGTTTTTGTTTTTTCGTGGTATTTTTAAATTGCTTATGATGTAACAAGCACTGTCCCAAGATCTGGGGTAGATATAAGAGAATCAGGTTAGATACAGTCCTTGTCCCTCAAGGGGCTCAAAGTCTAAATCAAAGGGGGGAGGATTTAATCCCCATTTTACAGATGAAATACCTAAGGCACAGAAAAGTAAAGCTCTTGTGATGAAAGGTCATGCAGCAGTTAAGTTGTCTAGCTCGGATTAAAACCCAGGTCCTCCGACTTCCAGGTCAATGTTAAAGTTAAAAATCTTGGCATGCTTTCTGCAATGTGTTGCAGTCCTTCCCACCTATTCACTCATTTTTTAATTTTTTCTTTTGTTTTTATGGGTTTGGTTAAGCACTTACTATACGAGACACTGTACTAAGCACTGGGAGAAAATGCAAGCTAATCAGGTTGGACACAGTCCCTTTCATTCAATTCAATTGTATTAATTGAGCACTTACTGTGTGTAGAGCACTGTACTAAGTGCTTAAGAAGTACAAATAGGCAACAAACAGAGATGGTCCCTACCCAACAATGGGCTCACAACCTTAATCCTCATTTTACAGACGAGGTAACAGGCACAGAGAAGTGAAGTTACTGGTCCAAGATCACAAAGCAGACAAATGGCAGAGCTGGGATTAGAACGCAGGTCCTTCTGACTTCTCGTTGCTCTTGGTCCTCCCTTGAAAAAACGCTGGCAGGGATGAAAATGCTAGTGGCACAGTGTAAACCACTAGCACTATTGTATTTCTGTTCCTCTAGCAGGGACTCCCAGATACACAAGCTATTCTCCTAAAGCTTCTGAACTGTCCTGTGAATATATTTTTCCAGGGCCCTTAGTAAAGAGTTCTAGAGCAGGTCAATGATTTAGTGACAGGCAGCTGTGGCAGAAGTGATTTTTGGCATCACTTAGTGGTGTGCATCCAGGGAGACACACTAGTTGTTCCATATCATGTTACATAGCAACAAAATAGAGAAAAACCCAACAGTTATTGGGACTGTCAAGAGGCAATAAAAACTGGAATTTGAAACAAGGAGCTAGAGAAGTGGAATGATCCCATATATGGGGATCGTCTTATTGTCAACTACTGGCTGTGAACAGGTGACAGTTTATAGTGAGCAAGTAGTAAGACAGAGCTTCAGTGCAGTGCCTGCCAGGAGGCACTACGCATGCAGAACTCAGGTACCAACTCAAACCACACCTCCTCCAATAGGCCTTCCCAAATAAGCCCTCTTTTCCCCTACTCCCTCTCCCTTCTCTGTCACCTATGCACTTGAATCTTTACCCTTTAAGCACTTGATATTCCCCTCATCCTCAGCTGTGGGACTGAAGATGTGGTGAATGTGCATTTCACTATATAATTAATTTATATATAATAATTAATGATGGTATTCATTAAGCACTTACTATGTGTCAAGCACTGTTCCAAGTGTTCATGCAGATACAAGTTAATCAGCTTGGACACAGTCCCTGTTCCACGTGGGACTCATCCTAATCCTCATTTTACAGATGATGTAGCTGAGTCACAGAGAAGTGAAGCAACAAGCCCAAAATCACACAGCAGATGAGTGGCAGAGACAGGATTAGAATCCAGGTCCTTCTGACTCCCAGGACCATGCTGTATTCACTATGCTAGGCTGCTTCCCATTTATATTTGTATTTATGTTTGTCGTATTCTAGACTGTAAGCTCCTCGTGGGCAGGGAACATATCTACCAATTGTGTTGTACTTGGATGGCCAAGTGCTTACTCACACAGTAAGCACAATAAATACCATTGTTTGACTGATTTGATTGGTTGATCTGCCCATCATATAAACCCAGCTCTGGTGCCAAAGTTAATAAAGGCTGCCTAGACCACCACAAAGGGTCTCTCATAACCAGGATCCCCTAGAATAACTCCCATCCCAAAGATGGGGTTGACATCACTCAGGCCCTGTCTCGTGATTGGTCGCAGGTCCTCCTTCAGGCATAATATTCCCATCCATCCAGACTGCTGATTCATATACACTCTGTGGGAAAACATGGGACTGGTGAAGAATGCTTGGGCTCACAACCCATTTTCCCTTACAGTTATTTTTAATTCACATTAAATCACAACACAATAAGCTTGATTTGGTTATAGTCAAAAGAGTGACTGAATTCCAAATGAGACTAATGATTTCAAAATCATATCTTTTGGTGGTGTTTTTGTTCTAAGAGCATTTTTTTAAGTACAAAGGAAAGCTTTCCTTTTTCACCAAAGGCATTATATATGGAATGCAGGCATTTTTATCATTTTTAAACAGAAAATAATCAATAAAAGAAAACTCACCACAACACATTTTCTAGACATTTGCATGCTATTTTGTGTTTGCATCAAAGAACATTTATTATTTTAGCTTAAACTAAGATGCTGGTTGTGGACAAGATTTGAAACATTTTCCCAACCTCCCAAAAATATTTAGTTTCATTTAAAGTTCGGGACAGGAGTATGGACTAGTTCTTTCTCTGCTTCTGTATTACTGAGAACCCTTAAAAGAACATCTAGGGAATACTGATACCTGAGGAAGGTTAATTCCTATAAGGTTACTAAACTATAGGGATATGTCAAACAATAAGAATTAGATATTTCTATAGACTGTAAACTCTATGTGGCCAAGTATTGCATCTTCCAACTCCGTTGTACTGTGCTTTCCTAAGCACTTAGTACACACAGTTAGCACTAAATACATACCATTGATTGAGTCTGGAAAATATATTTTATAGTTTACACACTCAATGCTAGCTTTAACTTTTTCTGACCAAGTTTTACTTTGCAATGGAAAATGCAGAGCCAACTTTGGAATCTATTTACATAACTTTTATTTTGTAAATTCACTGGCTCATTCAGGTCTGTTGGGAGCTGGCATAGCACACTCGTAAATATTCTCAGAAAAGATGTTCTCAGGACTGAGAAGCACTGAGCCTATTCTTAAATGTCTAACCTAATTTTGGTGATTCAAAGAGTTCAGAATAATTTAAAATGGGTTTGACTAACCTTCCAGATATTGAGTTGCAGGTGAAACTAACAAGGGCAATTCAATCTGGTTGAGTCCCAAATCCCAAGACCATACTGAAGCCAAGTGGAAAGAGCACAGGCCTGGGAGTTGGAGAAACTGGGTTGTAATCCTGACTCTGCCATTTTCCTGCTGAGTGACCCTGGGAAAGTCACTTAATTTCTCTGTGCCTCAGTTCCCTCATCTGCAAAATGGGGATTCAGTACCTGTTCCTCCTCCTACTTAGACTATGTGCTGCATGTGGAACCTGATTATCTTGTATCTATCCCAGGGGTTATTACCCTTGTTAGATACCTGAGGAATAGGGACTTGTGTCCATTACACAACTGTGTATTCTCCACCAGCGATTAGTTCAAGACTTTGGACTCGTGGCCTAGTGAATAGAACATGGGCCTGGAAGTCAGAAGGACCTGGGTTCTAATCCCGACTCCGTCACTTGTTGGTTGTGTGACCTTGGGCAAGTCAATTAACTTCTCTGGGCCTCATTTGCTTTATCTGTAAAATGGGGATTAAGACTGTGAGGCCTATGTGGGACAGGGGCTGTGTCCAACCTGACAACAATAATAATAATGGTATTTGTTAAATGCTTACTATAAGCCAAGCACTGTTCTAGGCGCTGGGGTAGATACAAGGTAATCAGATTGAACATGGTCCCTGTCCCACAGGGGGCTCACAGTCTTCAACTTCATTTTACAGATGAGGTAACTGAGGCACAGAAGTTAAGTGACTTACCCAAGATCACACAGCGGACAAGTGGCGGAGCTGTGACTAGAACTCACATACTCTTGTCTCCCAAGCTCATGCCATCCACCTTCAGCATTAACGTATACACATATTTAATTATTCATTTGGTCACTTCACCCCAATATACTGATGTTACTAACCACAACATTCTTGTTCTTGCTATACCTACATGATTGACATCTGCTGCCTCACTACACCCAGCGCAGTGATCATGGTTTTGGCACATGGCTGTGCTTGCCAGAAGAGTAAGCACTAAAAACCATTGACTGATTTGACTAACAATTAAACTCAGTACAGACCAGTGCAGCCCAAAAGTCCTGCCTGGTTGGAACTTTTCTTATGAACCTAATCTTTAAGTGTAACCTAAATAACAGCATGGCTTAGTGGAAAGAACACGGGCTTGGGAGCCAGAGGTCATGGGTTCTAATCCTGGCTCCGCCACTTGTCAGCTGTGTGACTTTAGGCAAGTCACTTAACTTCTCTGGGCCTCATTTGCAAAATAGGGATTGACTGTAAGCCCCATGTGGGACAACCTGATAACCTGTATCCCCCCCAGCTCTTAGAACAGTGCTTCGCACATAGTAAGTGCTTAACAAATGCCATTATTATTATTACTACTTATAGCCACAGTCGATTTTCTCTTGACCAAAGAGATTCATTCATTCAATCGTATTTATTGAGCACTTACTGTGTGCAGAGCACTGTACTAAGAGCTTGGGAAGGACAATCATTTCTTGGCACTGAATCCCCAGTTTCCTTTTCACCTAATAGTGTAGTTAAATATACATTTTTAGTAAGCCCAAGTTTTATTATCCTTAAATTAAACATAACATTCAAGTCATCCACCTAATGAAAATTGGAATCTCTCAAGGAGATCTAGTTCTCCCATCTATGGAGCCCACTAAGTGCAACTCTTTGGTTTCATGCAGGTAGTATTATGGAGCCTCTGTCCTGACCTAAACTCCAGGTGTCTGCTGCAATAAGCATCTTCTTGCTTTGAAGGCCCAAGACTCAGCCTTTGATGATGGGAGCCTTATTTGACTGCCAAAAACAGTTTCCCCAACATGGCTACACAAATTCCACCACCTTTCAACAGGAGCATGATGACCTACTGAAATAACATACAACTGTTTTGAGGGGATAGATCCCTGGCTGGTGAAAGCAAATCAGTCAATGGGAAACCTTCCTACTTGTGTTGGACCCATCTTCCTTTATTTTGAGGGCACCTGGGAAGAGTTGAGTTGGCTTCAGAAAGCCTCTTCTTCCCAAGTTCTAATGAAATGAGGGACACCATTGTCTGGATCTGGTTTTCAGTCAGTCAATGAATGACCAAGGCTGGTGACCTGATACAGTCAACGGTTGGCCCTGAGAACTTGGCAAGTTTTATACTTCTCAACATTAGGGTTTGAAAGAAGTGTAAACCTGACCCAAAATTTTTTCCCCAGAAATGCAGTGTAGTCTGGCAGCTAATGCAGAATTAAAATTGACAGACATCAACTGTCATGAGCCCCCCACTCATACCAACCAGGACCTTCCTGGACCTGGGGAGCCTTGGTGATGTGTAGTAGAAGTCAAACCACACCTCTAATCACCATGGTTACTGAGGAAATTTTTTTACTTAGTTTTACCAGCTTGAAAGGGAGTGACGCACACACACAATCACTCATTCTACTCCACCCAAGCTCTAATACCAGTCTGTGGTCAAAGGAGCCTGTTCTGTCAATGCTCCTTTCTGCTTCCAAGTGCTGCTATCTTCTGATGCTTTTGAGTGCTGCTCTCCATGTGCTTCCTTCTTGCTTCTCTGCACACTTCTGCTCCTCTCAGCTTCAGTGCTGCATGTCCCCTCGTGATTCAAAACAACCGCTTTTTATCCACCTTAGGCATCACAGCTGTGGCTCTACTTGCAGTCATTGATTGGTCCAGGCCCATTACTGGGTAGAACAGGGAGAGAAACTCAAGCCTCTCTCCATGTTCCACCCCCTCAGGCCAGCAATCACCTGCCTCAGGTAGAGCACATGATAGCTTCACATCTGTTCCTTGTTGTTGTTCATGGGTTCACAAATAGTCACTAATAAGGCAGCTTGTTTTGGGCTCACCAGTCACTATGACTAATGTACACTACTTCACACTAACCCAAACAAAACCAACAAAATACAATATTGATAAGGGAGAAGGAGTGTAGCTTAGTGGAAAGAGCACAGGCTTGGGAAACAGAGGTTGTGGGTTCAAATCCCAGGTCTGCCACATCAGCTGTGTGACTTTGGTCAAGTTCATTCATTCACTCATATTTATTGAACGCTTACTATGTGCTAAGTCACTTAACTTCTCTGTGCCTCAGTTACCTCATCTGTAAAATGGGGATTAAGACTGTGAGCCCCACTTGGGACAACCTGATAACCTTGTATCTACTCCAGTGTTTAGAACAGTACTTGGCACATAGTAAGCGCTTAACAAATACCATCATCATCATCATATTGACAAATATCTGCAGTCATTATGACTTGTATATGCAACTTTACATTAACCCAAAACCAAAATGCAGTATTGATATTGACAAATATTACCAGTCATGTACACAAATTTACAGTAACCCAAACAAAAACAACAACACAAAAACCCGCAGATGTTTTCTATGCCTGGATTGTGGATCAAGCCTAAAAGCTAATGCCCAAAGTGGTTGGGTTAATTTGAATTATCTATCACAACACACCAGAGGTCCCATTGGAACTTGGGAAGCAAAATGACATAGCTCATTAGTAGTAGGTAATGGATTTTTTCATATTATATTTTGTTGAAACCATAACATTATCCACAAAGCCTCATAATTTAATTCAAGCAGTGCAAGATATAGCCTACCTCTTAAAAGAAGTACAGTTTACTTCAGATAAGGGCATATGTTAGGAGGATCAATTGGTTTCCCAGCACATTTCGCCTCTGGTGTGAAAGCATCCTTTGGTTGCTAACAATAATTATGGTACTTGTTAATAGCATATTTTTTACCAAGCACTCACTGTATTAAGAACTGGGGTAGTTACAAGATATTTCAGTTGGACACATTTCCTTGTCTCATATGAGGGCTCACAGTCGAAGCAGAAGACAGTAGGATTTAAATAATTATGGTATTTGTTAGGAGTTTACTATGTATGAGAAACTGTACCAAATGCTTGATTGCCTTCCACTTGCTAGCCACTGCCCAAGCTAGGAATGGAATGGATATGCCTTTGCCTGACCCTCCCTCCTGTAGAAGAGACTGGTAGAGCACTGGGAACTGTCCAGATGTGATCCTGAGAGGAAACTAAGTGTTTAGGAGAGTGTATTAGAATTGGAATTAGAAACAGCATAGCCTAGAGGAAAGAGCATGGGACTGGGAATCAGGAGACCTGGGTTTTTAATCCCAGCTCCACTACTTGCCTCCCATTTGATCCTGGGAAAATCACATCTTCTCTGTGCCTCAGGTTCCTCATCTGTAAAATGGAGATTAAATATCCATTCTCCCTCCTACTTAGACTGAGTCTGATGAGAGACAGGAACTGTGTCCAACTGATTACATTGTATCTACCCCAGTGCTTAGTAGAGTGCTCGGCCTTAGGAAGCACTGTAAAAAGTACTGATAGTTGTAGTAGTAGTAGTTGTAGTAGTAGTAGTAATTGTTGTTGTTGTTGAGTATGCATAAACCCTGCCTTCAAGGAGCTTACAATCTAGGGGGAGAGGAAACAGGAGAAATCAATCAATCAATCGTATTTATTGAGTGCTTACTGTGTGCAGAGCACTGTACTAAGCGCTTGGGAAGTACTAGTTGGCAACATATAGAGACAGTCCCTACCCCACAGTGGGCTCACAGTCTACAAGGGGGAGAGAGAGAACCAAACCAAACATACTAACAAAATGAAATAAATAGAATAGATATGTACAAGTAAAATAAATAAATAGAGTAATAAATATGTACAAACATATATATATATACATATATACAGGTGCTGTGGGGAAGGGAAGAAGGTAAGATGGGGGGATGGAGAGGGGGGCGAGGGGGAGAGGAAGGAAGGGGCTCAGTCTGGGAAGGGCTCCTGGAGGAGGTGAGCTCTCAGTAGGGCCTTGAAGGAAGGAAGAGAGCTAGCTTGGTGGATGGGCAGAGGGAGGGCATTCCAGGCCCAGGGGATGACGTGAGCCGGGGGTCGATGGCGGGACAGGCAAGAACGAGGCACGGTGAGGAGATTGGCAGCAGAGGAGCGGAGGGTGCGGGGTGGGCTGTAGAAGGAGAGAAGGGAGGTGAGGTAGGAGGGGGCGAGGTGATGGAGAGCCTTGAAGCCCAGGGTGAGGAGTTTCTGCCTGATGCACAGATTGATTGGTAGCCACTGGAGATTATTGAGGAGGGGAGACAGGGATATTTCTGTGTCTGTAGAGAGGGGGCTTCAGTCTCAGTAATAATAATTATGGTATTTGTTGAGTGCTTACTATGTGCCAGGCACTGTTCAAAACTCTGGGGTAGATGCAAGGTAATCAGGTTGAACACAGTCCCTGTCCCACACAGGGCTCACAGTCCTAATCCTCATTTACAGATGAGGTAAATGAGTCACAGAGAAGTTAAGTGTTTTGCCTAAGGTCTCACAGCAGGCACATGGAAGAACCAGAATTAGAACACATGACCTTCTGACACCCAGGCCCATGTTCTATCCACCCACTAGGCCATGCTGCTTCAGTACCCTCTGGCCTCACCAATAATGCAGATCATTTGCCAGCACTGAAATTATTTGAACAGAAAAACAATGAGGGATCCAACAACGAAGGTTCCCAAATAAATCATTTCCATTCCACCATTGGCTGGCCCCACTGCCCCACATTGCTCCTGCAAAAAGACAGGAACCCATTTGAGAAGCCGGTGCCCTCAGCAAATGGTGATGCTCTCCAGAGAGGCAAAACCAGGGAAGTCTAATCTCCTGGTTATATGCTTCAAAGCTTGAAAGATTGTACAGTGTTGTTCTACTGATGAGGTTAATTTATCAAAAGGCTTTCAGAAGCCAGAGTGAATAGAGGACAAACCCACATCAAAGACATTGCAAGGTTGCTTTCCTAAAGGCAATTTACAAACAAAAAGATTACTAGGCATTAGGGGATTACTATTTATAGTGATTGCCTTAAAAGTGTCAAATTTAAAAGTTTGTTTTCCTGCTAAAAGCCAGGGGTTGTCCAGATGTTTGATTTCATAAACATGTTCAAAAGGGGGCTTTAGCCTGGAGGATGGTATGACTAACACATTATTAGTGATAAAAGAAGCAAAATGCCTTTAACTCCAAGTGGCTGCAAATAACATTACAGAATGCACTAATCACAAGATATCCTCTGGGTTTAGAAAAGGCTTTTTCCACCTGTACCTCGGTGCATGAAAGTAGCAGGTGCATAGTCCTTAATGAGAAGACTGTGCACTTAATGGAGTCTGCAGTGATCTTACCTGTACTTCCCAAGCGCTTAGTACAGTGCTCTGCACACAGTACGCGCTCAGTAAACATGATTGAATGAGTTTGGGTCATTTAGCATTCACTGCTTATTCTCTTCAAAATGCCAACTGCTTTTCCAATAGAATACACTGAACAGTAGATAAAATGAAGTCTCCCAGCTGTGAGTGGGGATGAACACTTGTCCTGAATCCTCAGGACCGAGAACCAGCACGGAGGGATTGGTTATTGTGCTAGTGCTTTCTGCAGCTTCATTCATGTTCTCTCTTCCCTGACAGTTGTGTTCCTGCTGAGGCATGGGTTGCACCAAGTGAGTAGACAGACAGGGGTGAGGCACGTTGTGGAGCACATGTGCCGTCTTGGCCCTCATCAATGATAATATTAATAATAATAATCATAAGAAGAAGAAGAATGGCATCTGTTAAGCACTTACTATGTGCCAGGCACTGTTCTAAGCACTCAATTCCCATTTTACAGATGAGGTAATTGAGGCTCAGAGAAGTGAAGTGACGTGCCCAAGGTTACACAGCAGACAAGTGGTGGAGCTGGGTGGATTAGAACCCACATATTCTGATTCCCAAGCCCGTGCTCTTGCCACTATGTCAATGTTAGCTAGCTGCAGACCAAATGGGGACTGAAATCCAAGTCTCCTGATCCCAAGAGCTAGGAATTTTCTACTGGACTAACCACAGAACTAGCCAAGTAGATAATATATAATTGCCCATAATAATTAGGATATTTATTATAAGTTCTGACTGTGTGTCATAGCTCTGCATTAAGCACTCATAGTCCTCTTCCCACATAGGTCTCTCAATCTAAGTGATAGGAAGACCAAGTATCTTATCTCCATTTTAGAGATGAGGATCGTGAGACACAGAGGCCAAGTGACATACCCAAGGTCACACAACAGGTCAGTGGTAGAGTCGAGACTAGAACATGGTTCTCCTGACTTCCAGTCCCATGATCCTTTTACTAATCCGCAAAAATGCCCCACAGAGCAATATGGTCTAGTGGAAAGAGCACGGGCCTGGGAGTCAAAGGACCTGAGTTCTGTGACCTGCCTGCTGGGTTACTTCGGGCAAGTCATTTAACTTCTCTGTGCCTCACTTTCCTCATCTGTAAAATGGGGACTAAATATGTTTCCTCCCCTCTACTGAGATTGTGCAACTCATGTGAGACAGGGACTGTGTCTGATCTGATTAATTTATATTGATCCCAGGGCTTGGGATGGCACAAAGAGAGTGCCTAACAAAGTCTAGTAGTAGTAGTAGTAGTAGTAGTAGTAGTAGTAGTAGTAGTAGTAGTAGTAGTACAAAGACCTTCAAATAGACATGGAACTATTTGTTTACTATGTTACTTAGAAATATTAAGTACAATATTAAAAATGTATAAAGGAGACAGATTTAAGGTATCATAGCCATGTGCCAAGCAAGGATCCAGCCTCTGTAGTAGGAAAGAAGGAAGAATGGTGGGACTCTCAAGGCATCAATATGCAGGGACAGACCATCAAGGGAGGTTATGCAGTCTACATCTTTGGAAATCTTAAGGGAAATAAGAGATGACCCTCTGTCCTGGGTGGCTTAGTTATTGATAATGATATTGATTAAGCAGTATTAAGAGCCAGGTACCATGCTAAATTGAAGCAGCATGGTTTCATGGAAAGAGCACAGGCCTGGAAGTTAGAGGACCTGAGTTCTAATACCAACTCCTCCACCTGTCTGATGTGTGACCTTAGGCAAGTTAGTTAACTTCTCTGTGCCTCAGTTCCCTCATTTGCAAAATGGGGTTTAAGACCATGAGCCCCATATAGGACATGGACTGTGTCCGACCTGATTATCTTGTAGCTACGCCAGTGCTTAGTACAGTGCCTGGCACATAGTAAGTGCTTTACAGATACCATTTTAAAAAAAGGTGCTAGATAGTTAAAGATGATTATTAGGGACACACTCCTGTCTCCCGAAGGGCTGATAGCCTAAGACAGAGGGTGAGCAGGTGATTTATCCTCACTTTACGGATGAAAAAACTGAAGCACAGAATGGTGGACTTGCCCAAGGTCACATGGCAGGTTGGCATCAGAGCCTGGATTGGAACCTAGGACACCCGGTGGAAGCAGCATGGCCTAGTGTATAGAGCATGGGCCTGGGAGTCAGAAGGACTTGGGTTCTAATCCCAATTCCTCCACTTGTCTGCTGCGTGACCTTGGGCAAGTTGCTTCACTTCTCTATACCTCTGTTACCTCATCTGTAAAATGAGGATTAAGACTGTGAGCTCCATGCAGGACAGGGACTGTATCCAACCTGATTTGTTTGTATTCCCGCTAGTGCTTAGTACAGTGCCTGGCACATAGTAAGCACCTAACAAATTCTGCAATTATCATTAATTATTACCTGACCTCCCATTCTGCACTCTTTCCATTTTATGTCACACTGCCTCACCTCCCTGGAGGTAATGATTGAAAATCCATTCAGTTAATTAATCAGTGGTATTTCTTGAATGCCCACTTTATGCAGAGTGATGTACTAAGCACTTGGCAAAGTAAAATACAATGGAGTTTGTAGATGCAATCTTCACCCATAAGGGGCCTGCAGTCTACAAGATTCACGTCTCTGATTCTAATAAATAATAATTAAGGTACTTGTTAAGTGCTTACTATGTGCCAAGCACTGTTCTATGCCCTGGGGTAAACACAAGTTAATCAGGTTGGACACAGTACAGTCATTTATTCAGTCTAATCATATTTATTGAGCACTTACTGTGGGCAGAGCACTGTACTAAGCCCACATGGGGCTCACAGTCTTCATCCCCGTTTTATAGAGGAGGGAACTGAGGCTCAGAGAAGTTAAGTGACTTGCCCAAGGTCACACAGCAGACAAGTGGTGGAGCCGAGATTAGAATCTAGGTCCTTCTAACTCCCAGGCCTGTGCTCTATCCAGTAAGACACACTGCTTCTCAAAAGGTGATGGTATGCGCCAAATCTTTTGTATTGAAACTTAATGAAAAAAACAGGAATTTTCTCCTATGAATTTTGTTTCAAATCCTCAGTTCATGTAACAGTTAATAATAAGGTCTATGGTCATGTGAAAACATAGGAAGTGTACTATATGAGACAATGGCCAATAGGTATTTTGGAATGCGACTGGAGGAGGGAGAAAAAGAGTGGTTGGTGAACTGGCAGGACAAAGATAATGTGGTCACAGAGAAAGGAAGGAAGTTCTGGAATGCAAGAAGGCAATTCTAGAAAGAGGCATTCAGGAAGGAAGAGGATGAACGGCTGGCATTGGAGGTGGAAAGAAACAGAGCTAAAATGAAATCGGAACCAAAGCTGGTCCTTTAGACTGGGCCAAGTCCTGTCCATCCTTCATTGCAGAGATTCCATCATCATACGTGCTCAACTCGTGGGTATGTTCATACTCTCATGTGAAATACAATCAACTCTAGGATGCTATAATTTAATCATCAGGTGAAGAATGACTTTATTTGCCATCAGCAAATGTTAAATAGCATTGCAAAAGAGGAACTCAACATGTCCAAGACTGAACTCCTTATCTTCCCTCCCAAACCCTGCCCTCTCCCTAACTTTCCCATCACTGTTGACGGTACTACCATCCTTCCCGTTTCACAAGCCCACAACTTTGGTGTCATCCTCGACTCCGCTCTCTCGTTCACCCCTCACATCCAATCCATCACTAAGACCTGCCGGTCTCACCTCCGCAACATCGCCAAGATCCGCCCTTTCCTCTCCATTCAAACTGCTACCCTGCTTGTACAATCTCTCATCCTATCCCGACTGGATTACTGCATCAGCCTCCTCTCTGATCTCCCATCCTCCTGTCTCTTCCCACTTCAATCTATACTTCACACTGCTGCCCGGATCGTCTTTGTGCAGAAACGCTCTGGGAATGTTTCTCCCCTCCTCAAAAATCTCCAGTGGCTACCAATCAACCTACGCTTCAGGCAAAAACTCCTCACTCTCGGCTTCAAGGCTCTCCATCACCTCGCTCCCTCCTACCTCACCTCCCTTCTTTCCTTCTACAGCCCAGCCCACACCCTCTGCCCTTCTGCCACTAACCTCCTCACTGTGCCTTGTTCTTGCCTGTCCCACCGTCGACCTCCGGCCCACATCCTCCCCCTGGCCTGGAATGCCCTCCCTCCGCACATCGGCCAAGCTAGCTCTCTTTCTCCCTTCGAAGCTCCAGGAGGCCTTCCCAGACTGAGTCCCCTCCTTCCTCTCCCTCTCCTCCCCCTCCCCATCCCCCCCACCTTACCTCCTTCCCCTCCCCACAGCACCTGTATATATGTATATATGTTTGTACATATTTATTACTCTATTTATTTATTTATTTTACTTGTACATATTTATTCTATTTATTTTATTTTGTTAATATGTTTTGTTTTGTTGTCTGTCTCCCCCTTCTAGACTGTGAACCCGCTGTTGGGTAGGGACCGTCCCTATATGTTGCCAACTTGTTCTTCCCAAGCACTTAGTACAATGCTCTGCACACAGTAAGTGCTCAATAAATACAATTGAATGAATGAATGAATGAATGAATGAATGAATGAATGAATGAATGAATGAACGTTCAGTGTATCTGGGAGCATAGTTTTACAGACCCCTTGTGGATAATGTTGATTTTTATTCCACTGGTTGTATGAGCTGCCCTTTTAAGATCTTCCATCTCAAGCCATTACTAAAGCATGCAGCCATTCCTTGTTTATCTGAACTACTTTCTCCTTGACTCAAGAAAAATACTTGGCTTAAGAGTGTTCGAGGACTAAATATTCAAAGTCAGACAGGTTGCATCTAGGTTACATGAGTCAAAATCCTTTTTCTGTTCTGCCCTTTGTTCAGATTCTTTTGATTTATTAACATAGGCTTCTTTTTGTTCTGGCTGGACCTTGCCAGGCCTTGCTGTTCCACCCATGGACTTTGGAGTTCTTTTTCATCTAGTGATACCAGCACAGAACTCTTAGACAGAGGCAGGGATTTGATGTTGCCATACAAAACCTGTGTTACTCAGTTTTCAATATCTTATTGTACCTCTCGTTGCTTTGATATTTTAAGTAGGTATTCCAACAAAAGAGAAACAAATCACTGGGCAGGTAATGCAGTATATTAGGACTGTTAATGGCTCTGGATTTCTCAAGCAAATCAGCTGAAAAAAGGACCTTTTTCCCATGAGTGCTATTTAATTTCGGTGGGAGGGTTGGTTGTTGAATTTCTACCCTTACAAACTATAGTGAGTAGTGAATCTACTAACTCATTGTTACAGGTTTGGTCCAATCACCTTTTCTGGCAAGAGCTTTTCATATTTTTCACCCTGATGCTTCACTCATTAACTGAGTACCCCCTAACTCTTTAAAGCTTTTCACAGCTGATATCCCTCTGGGCTCCGTTATACAGACTCTCTCCTGGTAAGAAGGATCCCAAGATCAGAGTTCAGTTATTTTTTCCCACATTACCATCACCCTTGTTCATCCTCTAATCTAACAACTTCTAACCCCTCTGAACTCACTGACATGGATAAATGTCAGGGGCGGGCCTCTGGAGTCTAGGAATGATTATACTGTATGTAACAGATTTGGTGACTGAAGGTGATGACTGAAGAACGTTAGTTCAGCTCAGTCATGCCAAGTGTCCTTTCAGATGAGCTGAACCAACAGGTGCTTGGTAATTAAGGACCGGAACTTGGCAGACTCTCAGAGGCTGGAAGGAAGGAAGCTGGTAACCCTTCAACCTTCAGCTGCCCAACTTATTGCTCATAATTCTGAGAGCCAAATTGCTTAGGCTACTTCCCTTCATTCCCGGTCAACACTTGGGAGTCAGACATCTTTTCCACAATTATGGGGTGGAGAATTCCAAATTAATCTCTTTAGGGTTGGAGAACAATTCCCCAATGTTGGGGAAAAGCTCATCCATTTAGGCATAGCCTGAAAGATAACTAAATCAGCTCGCTGAAAAGTGAAAGTCCTAAATGATTCACACACCTTTTATTATTTTCATTAGTGGGATTATGGTATTCTGTAATGTAGTTAACACTCTGCTATAGTAGAATCATTCAGTGGGCTTATGCTACATAGCTCTAGTGGTGCAGCATGCAGAACAATTTTCTAGTGAAGTCAGGGAGCACAGATCTAGATAATTCAAATCTATCCAATCAAAGTGATGTTCACTTAGATTTACTGGGATCCAGAATCTAGAAAACTGCATCTTTCTGGACATTTCGTATGCAAATCTTATTTTTCTCCACCCTACAGCAGTAGAAATGTGATACTAAATATATTCCATAAAGCTGTCATCCAAAGAAAGTCCTGTCAGCTCCCCTTCACCAGGAAATTCAAATCTGGAAAACAAAGGTAAAATAGATTCAGCACTCCATGTTGGGCAGGGACCTGTAGTCCATCTAGTAGTAGTGATAGTATTTATTATGCATTTACTGCATGCAGAACCCTCTACCAAGTGCTCAGAAAGAGGGCACAGTATGAATTAGATATTGACCCTGTCCCTTACAGGGCTCACAATCTAAAAATAAAAATGGGGGGAGGGTACTACTACTAATAATAATTGTGGTATTTAAGCACTTAAATACCTATAACTGTTAAATGTGTTAACTGTTAAATGTGTTAAATGCCAGAAGCTGTTCTAAAGCACTGGTGTAGATAAAAGGTAATAATAATAATAGCATTTATTAAATGCTACTATGTGCTAAGCACTGTTCTAACCACTTGGGAGGTTACAAGGTGATCAGGTTGTCCCATGGGGGGCTCACAGTCTTAATCCTCATTTTACAGATGAGGTAACTGAGGCACAGAGAAGTTAAGTGACTTGCCCAAAGTCACACAGGTGACAATTGGTGGAGCCGGGGTTTCAACCCATGACCTCTGACTCCAAAGTCCGGGATCTTTCCACTGAGCCACACTGCTTCAGGTTGCTATGCCAGGTTGGACACAGTCCCTGTCCCACATGGAACTCCTAGTTTTAATCCCCATTTTACAGATGAGGTAACTGAGGTAGAGAGATGTTAAGTGTCTTGCCCAAGGTCACCACAGCAGACATGTGGCATAGCTGGGATTAGAACCCATATCTTCTGATTCCCAGGGCCATGCTTTTTGCAGTAGGTCATGTTGCATCTCACTAGGTTAAGCTGCTTCCTCATTTGCAACAGACTCATAAGTAGAGATGAAATAAAACTCTTGCTCTATATGAAGGCAAAATCAAAGATCAGTAGGGTACTGTGGGAAGAGGAGCAGAATTTCAGGCTATTCTTGTGACTGAAAATATTTCATAAACTGGTATCATCTACCCCAGCATTTAGCCCATAGAAGGCACTTCATATTATTAGTAGTATCATTATTAAGTAGCTAAAAAAACAAAATCAGAACTCTTTAATATTTAGCCAACATATTCAATTATTTGTCTTGTATAGTCAAGGGTTGGTTGGCAGGGCCATCTTTAGCTGCTCCACTGACTAAGGGAACAATCAGAATCCATTTAGAGATTATGGGGTGATGACTTTTTTCCAGCTCTGCCCCACCACTGTCCTTTCCAAATTTTAATAGAACCATTTCACGAGCATGATGTTGGTCGACATGAGTATTATTATGCAAGTTTGAGAGCTTTGGCAGACACCTGGACTGTACAAGTTATTCTCATTGTGATCATCATCATTATTATTAATTGCCCTCTAATTTAGGAACAACCTTATAGAGGGGGCAGGCATAAAGATGAAAAAGGTAGAAGAGTAAGTGTTCTGCACATACTGTTTAATAATTACTCACTGTGGGCAGGGAATGTGTCTGTTATAGTGGTGTGTTGTATTCTGCCAAGTGTTGAGTACAGTGCCTACTCACAGTAAGTGTTCAATAAGTATGATTCATTGATTGATAAATACCATTAATTAATTAATTGATTAATTTAGAAAAAATAAGTATGAGCTTCCACCCAATCAACCAAATAATAATAATAATATTTGTTAAGTGCTTACTATATGTGAGGCGCTGTGCTGAGCGCTGGGGTGGATACAAGCAAATTGGGTTGGACACAGTCCCTATCTCACATGGGGCTCACGCTCTGCATCCCCATTTTACAAATGAGGTAACTGAAGCCTAGAGAAGTGAAGTGAATTTACCAGGGTCACACAGCAGACAAGTGGCAGAACTGGGACTAGAACCCTTGGCCTTCTCATTCCCAGGCCTGTGCTCTATCCATTATGTTACACTGCTTCAGTAGTATGTATTGAGAAACTACTGCATGCAGGGAACTGTACTTCAGGAGAGTAAAACAAAAGTAAATGAATCGGTGCCTGCCATCTAGAAGATTATCCACGTAAATTTCACCAGTCGTTGCTGGTTCTGATGCTCCCTCAACCCATTAAAGAGATGTGTCTTTAAACCTTGGGTCTCATTCTTGTTTCAGTAAATAAAATTCCTCAGAAAATATATTAAAAGGAGTTACTGGGCATATCCACTCCCTTGTGTTTTTGCTGTGCATAACATGTTCAAGACTGAACCCTTGTTTTCCCTCCCAAACCCTGCCCTCTCCCTGACTTTCCCATCTCTGTTGACGGCACTACCATCCTTCCCATCTCACAAACCCGCAACCTTGGTGTCATCCTCGACTCTGCTCTCTCATTCACCCCTCACATCCAAGCCGTCACCAAAACCTGCCGGTCTCAGCTTTGCAACATTGCCAAGATCCGCCCTTTCCTCTCCATCCAAACCGCTACCCTGATCATTCAAGCTCTCATCCTATCCCGTCTGGACTACTGCATCAGCCTTCTCTCTGATCTCCCATCCTCGTATCTCTCCCCACTTCTATCCATACTTCACGCCGCTGCCCAGATTGTCTTTGTCCAGAAACGCTCTGGGCTTGTTACTCCCCTCCTCAAAAATCTCCAGTGGCTACCAATCAATCTGTGCATCAGGTAGAAACTCCTCACCCTCGGCTTCAAGGCTCTCCAACACCTCGCCCCCTCCTACCTCACCTCCCTTCTCTCCTTCTACAGCCCAGCCTGCACCCTCTGCTCCTCTGCTGCTAATCTCCTCACTGTGCCTCGTTCTCGCCTGTCCCGCCATCGACCCCCGGCCCACATCATCCCCTGGACCTGGAATGCCCTCCCTCTGCCCATCTGCCAAGCTAGCTCTCTTCCTCCCTTCAAGGCCCTACTGAGAGCTCATCTCCTCCAGGAGGCCTTCCCAGACTGAGCCCCTTCCTTCCTCTCCCCCTCGTCCCCCTCTCCATCCCCCCATCTTACCTCCTTCCCTTCCCCACAGCACCTGTATATATATGTATGCATGTTTGTACATATTTATTACTCTATTTATTTATTTATTTATTTTACTTGTACCTATCTATTCTATTTATTTTATTTTGTTAGTATGTTTGGATTTGTTCTCTGTCTCCCCCTTCTAGACTGTAAGCCCACTGTTGGATAGGTGATTGATTGATTGATTGATTGATTGTTCTTGGGAATCTTGTAATAAATCCTTGGTCCAGGCCAGGAATCATGAGAAAACACTAGTAACTTGAGTTCTTCTCAACTTTAACAATACAGCCATGACTAATAACAATAATAATGATGATGGCATTTGTTAACTGTTTACTATGTGCCAGCACTGTTCTAAGCACTGAGGGAGATACAAGATTAATTATGTTGTCCCACATGGGGCTCACAGTCTTAATCCCCATTTTATAGATGAAGTAACTGAGACCCAGAGAAGTTAAGTGACTTGCCCAAAGTCACACAGCTGACAAGCGGCTGAGCCGGGATTAAAACCCATGACCTCTGACTCCCAAGCCCATGCTCTTTCCAGTGAGCCACACTGCTTCTCTGTTTCTATTGTACTGAGCCATGAGAAACTTGAGCCTCTTCATCTTTATCCTTGTATCTCATGTTCTTACTTTCCCAAGTGCTTAGTACAGTGCTCTTGTGGGCAAGGAATGTGTTTATTTATTGTTGCATTGTACTATTCCAAGTGCTTAGTACAATGCTTTCCAGACAGTAAGTGCTCAATAAATACAATTGCATGAATGAATGAATGCATGAAGCACTCAATAAATATGACTGATTGGTTTTATATTTTTATTATTTCATCTTTCCTTATCGCCAATCTCCTCCTCCACCTCTTTATTCTTAGATTCTGAGCTACTTGGGGAACTTGGATCATGTCTTATTCTTCACCAGTATATTTTCCCCCATTACTTAATACAGTGCTTAGCCTAGAGCAGGCTTCTTAATAAATACTATTACAACTACTATCAATCAGTACTTATTATTCAAGTGCCTATTGTGTACAGACCACTGCACTAAGGGCTTGGGAGTATTCAATGCAGTTAGTAGATATGATCTCTGGTCTTGAGAAGTTTGCAATCTAGTGAGTGAGACAGATGATTAAGTAATTCAGATGAAAAGGAAAGTGGATATTTAGATGAGTGAGTCCTTAAGTGAGTACATAAGTGTGTGATTGGCACTAAGTCCTGGGTAGAATTTAGGGAAACAAAATCTGGGGAGAGAAGACATTAACCAGGAAAGACTTCCTAGAGGGGATGGGACTTGGAATATGGGGAGAATATAAGCCTCTTAAAGCCTATTGTCAGATGTTTCTGCTTGACTCAGAGGACTGGATAGTCGTTGAATGATTTGAGGAGTTGGGGAATATGTACAGAATGACACTTTGAGAAAGTGGTCAGAGCAGCTGAGTAAAAGACGGATTAGAGAGAAGAGACTCTGGGGGCAGGGGAACCAGTGAGGACACTGATGCATTAGTCAACCTTAAAGGGGCCTGGAGCAGTACTGTTGCTAGTTGGGTAAAGTAGAAGGAGCAGATTCTGGAAATGTTATAGAGGGAAAAGTGACAGAATTTAGGCTGAATATGGGAATTGAAAGGGAGCTTGTTGTGGGCAGGAAACGGGTCTACCAACTCTGTTATTTGTACTCTCCCAAATCATAGTACAGTCCTCTGCACACAATAAACATTCAATAAAGACAACTGAATGACTGATGGAGGAGAGGAATCAAGGATCACAACAAGATTTTGGATGGCATGAAAATGTCAGGTGGAGGAGCGGATTTGAAAGGAAAGATGGAGAGTTCAGATTTAGACATATTGAGTTTACAGTGTTGGCAGGACATCCTAGTTGAGATGTTCTAGGTGCAAGAGGAAATGTGAAATTGCAGTAGGGGTGAAAGCTCAGTTCTACCAAGGGAGAATTATACCGTGAAGGTGATTTGAGGATGGGAGTTGGTAGTGTGAGGTTAGCAATGGGACAGTGGTGCAAGGGAATTGAGTGTGACAGAGAAGGGAGTACCATGGGCATGGATTTGAATATTTAGGGAAGGGTGGTTAGGAAGAGACCCTGAGTGGGACAAGATGGCCAGGGGAAGTGGAGGGAGTCTAAAGAATGGAGATAACTACAGGGGACAGAAAAGTTTTTCAGGGGATGTGAATGAAATGGCAGAGTTAGGAGGTTATGGTCAATGAGTGGGATTTCAAAGTTGGTGAGGTCATAAATTCTGCAGGGACCAATGATGGTAAGCAGCGTGGCATAGTGGAAAGAGCACAGGCTTGGGAGTCAGAGATCATGGGTTCTAATCCTGGCTCCACCACTGATCAGCTGTGTGACTTTGGGCAAGTCACTTAACTTCTCTGTGCCTCAGTTACCTCATCTGTAAAATAGGGATTAAGACTGTGAGCCCCACGTGGGACAACCTGATAACCTTGTATCTACCCCATGTGTATCTTGGCACATAGTCAGCACTTAACAAATGCAATTATTATTATTTTTATTATTATATCCAGTGTATGCCCAAATTGGAGCATGGATGAGCTGGAAAGTGGGAAGTCTACAGAGTTTAAGAGTGAGAAGAAGCAGGTGACTAATGCTTTTTCAGGACCGTCCATGTGAATGCTGAAATCTGCAAGGATCCATGAATGGAAGGAAAAGGATAAAAGGAAAGACAGAAAGCTATGGAAGTTGCTTGGAAAAGCAGAGATGGTTCCAGAGGGATGGTAGAGGGCTGTGACAAGCAGTCCTAGTAGGTGATGGAGCAGATGATATGGGCTTCAAAGGGACAGAAAGCAAAGGATTGAGGTTGTGGATTGGTGTGCACTGGGGAACAAAGTTTGGACTAGCTCCTCTCCCTTTCCCTATGAGGGGAAGATCCTCACAGACGAGAACATCAGGGAACACAGTGTTGTTGGGAGTAAGCTAGCAGATAAATGATTAAATTCCTGGAATTAAAAAAACAAGATATAAATGAATGCTGAAGGTGGATGATGGGACAACATGACCAGGGAGATGAGGATTAATCAGAGAAAGCACCTTAGAGATAATTTTCTATCCCGTTTGCACACCCACATCCGAAAAAATTTTCTGGGACCTCCTCAGGCTTGGATGACTCTTCTTAGGTGAAACTCTGGCCAGGGGGCTTCATTCAGAAGAAGTGGGGAATGGTGATTGAGAAAATTCTCACAAATCTCTGAACTAGCATATCCTGTCACCAGTGTCACAAACCAATTCTATCCAATTTCTATTCTGAAACTGACCCAGGAATTTAATGCAAATTTAACGGCAAGGAGATAAAATAGGAAACTTTGGATTTTTGGTAGGGTCCTTACAAACGTGCACAGCTGTGATCATTGTTGAAATGATTAAAGAAAGTGTGGTTTGATTTCTCTCCCTCTGGTCCCTTGCAATATGTCCTTTCTGATAATATGCTTCTCTGTTTATTTTGTCTTTTGATTATTTGAATTTAACAAATCTTTTAAGGGCTTTGTGACCTCTCACATTAAAGTGTGTATAATCTGACATATGCCTTGAGTTGGTTTCATTAGACATGACCTCTGTTCTAACTTGTGTAGAATGGTAGTTCCTGTACCAAACACAACATAATAGAATATTTCCAGCTGTAACCAGAGAGCTTAGCTCTGTAAAGATCTGAGCCTTTAGGTTAATGCTGAACAATCTGCATCTCCAAAACACCTGTTCAGACTCTGACTACAAACAATCTTGTAATTATTCATCTATGAATTGGTGGACTAAATCCCTCAGCCCTAAAATTTTAACCACAACAAAGAACTCCAAAATAAGGCACAGTTCACTTACATTAGACTGTCAATTAATGCTGTCATAGATTAGCCATTGACTTATCCATCCAACTGTGTCATCCAAAGATGTATATGTCTGCCTTGCCACTTGCAATAGTAACACTGATCTCTCTCTGATCATGATAAGAACAATCATCATGTTTAGTTGAGAAAACCTTTTGGCGGAGTCTTTAGGTTTTTACTAAAGAGCTCTAGTCAAGTGATGTCATCATTATAATTTTGTTTCCTTTGTCATTGCATATATTTGGGGAGTGACCTCTGTGATTCTCATATGTTGGGTACTGTATTTTAAACACCATTCAATTATTTTAGTAAGCAGCTTCAGATAGATATGGTACCTTGGGAAAAAACAAAACACATCCAGTAAGAAATCAGGTTTTACGCTGTACAAGATGACCCACAGTATAACAAAGCATAATATATTAAGGACCACATGGGCTCTGTCAGGAAGATGCTTTCAATTATTCAATTATTTAGTGGGATTTATTGGCCACCTACTGCATGCAAAGCATTGTATTAAGCACTTGGGAAGAATATAATGAAGGACAATTAAAACTCCATCCTTGGCTCTCAGAAGGCTTATAATCTAAGAGGTAGCCATGTAAAATAGGTTTATAACTGTTCAGTGGAATAAGAATTGTGATAGCATCACTCAGATATAAAACCAGCTAAGAACATAGGAAAGGATTAGGCTCAAGGAGGCTTTATTTTCAATAATGATTTTCAGTATTTTCAGTGGAAAAGAAGAGTGAACCTTTGAGAGGAGAAAATGCACCAGTATAGTCCTGGGGAAAATAAAACAGTGAATCCCTAAAATAAGGCAGGGTAAGAATGATCTCAGTGCACTCATCCTAAACCGACTGGATTACTGCATCAGCCTCCTTTCTGATCTTCCAAACTCCTGTCTCTCCCCATTTCACTCTATACTTCACTCTGCTGCCCGGCTTATCTTTCTACAGAAATGTTCTGGGCATGTCGGCCCCTCCTTATCAAAAATCTCCAGTGGTTGCCTTTCAACCCCTGTATCAAGCAAGACCTCCTCATTATTGGCTTCAGAGCTCTCCATCACCTCGCCCCCTCCTACCTCACCTCCCTTGTCTCCTTCTACAGCCCAGCTGGCACACTCTGGTCCTCTACCACTAACCTCCTCACTGTGCTTCATTCTCACCTGTCCCACCGTTGCTCCCTGGCCCACGTCCTACCTCTGGCCTGGAACTCCCTCACTCCTCAAATCCACCATTCACACTTCCCCGCTTCAAAACCCTACTGAAGCTCATCTCCTCCAAGAGGCCTTCTTAGACTAAGTCCCCCTTTTCCTCAGCTCCCCCTCCCCTCCCCATTGCCTCGACTTGCTACCTTTGATCTACTCCCTCCCACCCCCACAGCAGTTGTGTATATATGTACATGTCTATAATTCTGTTCATATTAATGCCTGTTTGTTTTGTTGTCTGTCTCCCCACTTCTAGATTGTAAGCCCATTGTGCTTAGGGATTGTGTCTATTGCTGAATTGTACTTTCCAAGCACTTAGTACAGTGCTCTGCACACAGTAAATGTTCAATAGATATAATTGAATGAATGAATGAATGAATGAATGAATGAGGTTGTGAAAGTCATTTAATTTCTCTGTGCTTCAGTTCTGTCATCTATGAAATGGAAATCAATGTCTGCTCTCTGTACTCCATAGACTGCAAGCCCCATGTGGGACAGGGACTGTGTCTGACCTTATGAACTTATATCCACCTCAGTGCTTAGAACAGCACATGGCACATAGTAAGTGATTAACAAACCATAATAATAATAATAATAATAGCTCATGAAATACATACAATGTCTTATTCTCTGGTGACTCCCGATTGTATTAGGAGCACTATCAGTTAGTGTTAATCAGTCCAAAACAGTTTAGAGACTCTAGACAGGGTCTTTTTTCACTTTGCTGATGCAAGGACCCAATATTGCTGGGTTTTATAAATAAATTTGCAACTCTCAGCCCCCCTTCTATTCTTCACATCTCCAGAGGCCTCAGAAACAGAACTGGGGAGACTTTGTGGCCCCAGTTTTCTCTGTCTTTGTAGATCACCTCCAGTCAGGAAACAATAGTGTTTTTTGCACCCCCTGTCAGTCAGAGATTTGATCTGTCTGTCTTACACAATTGCTGCATTCACAATAAGATATTTCAGTTCTGTGGGCTTTAAAGTGACCCTTGAAGGTACTAATTAGTAATCATTTAAGGTACTTATGTAATGTTAACTCTAGCACACAATGGGTGCTCTGGAGGCTGACTCTGTTCATTTCATTTCCTTTTCTCCTTTTTCAGCTTTGAAGATAAATGATTTTTAAAGACCACAATATCCCTTTAAAAATGAGAGACAAATAGAGTGGGAACCAATTTTGAATCAGCCATTCAAACTGCTTTTCAAGAAAGAATTTGCTGGTTTTATGTGGAGCTCTTTCTCTTGCTATCAGTTCATGTGAAGTCAGTGAATGAATCCCCTAGGAAATCATGTTCAGGTTGGTACTGTGGGAGTATTGAGAACAACCCCTTGAGATTCTGAACCTAAAAGGGAAAAAATGTCTCCAGGGGAAAAAAAGGAAAGCTAGAAAATGTAGAATGGCCTATCTTTGGTCATCTATCTTTCAAATATAAATTAAAAATGGAGAGTCCCAAATTCCCATGATGGAAAAGTTGCAAGTGATGAGCTAATTATCTCCACCTAAGAAGAGGCTAACCAAGGTTTTAAAGACAATGTCATGGTTCTTCAGGAACAAGTGTTTGAGGTAAAACCTTCTAAATTCTGATTTGGGCTACCTATGGCTAACCTTACCTTAGGGTAAGAAAATCTCTAGCTCCAAACCTGTTTACCAAACTATAAAAACTGTATGCATCTTTTTTGCCAACTCCAAGTTGTCAGTGTGTTCACTTTTCCCTCCAGTCACATTTGCTTAGTTTTCATTTTTGAACACGGGGGGCAAAATGGGATAGGGCATGGAGGATTTCAAGAATGGGTCTTCTGGATTACAGGGCTACAAAATAAAACCTCATCCACTCAATCCAGTCAATGTATCAACCTTGTTGATTTTTGGAAAAATCTTTCTGATCACCTCACTTTACAAAAACGTAATTTTATAGTCAGTCCCACCAGCTAGTAATAGTAGTTAATAATAGTATTAAGTGCTTAATGTTTGTACAGAGCACTGAACTAAACACTGGGAAAGAGTACAGAGATGTGAATTAGACTTGGTTCCTGGTCCTCAAGGGGATCACAAACTAAGAATGCAAGGGGAAGAGAAGACTGGCTACTCACACATAAGGAGCAATAAAATACTAAAGCAGCCTACAAAGTGGACAAATACATAAATTAAAAGTAGAATCCGTAGAGTTCTATGGCTAGAGGGGTAGTTTCAGGTTCCCTGTGGCTTAGCATCTAAGGGACCCCAGTAGCACAGCAAGCAGAACAACAGCCTTCCCAGGGTTTTGTGGTGACTTAGTGCAGTAGGTGCTTTTTTTTTTCCTCTTTCCCACCAAGATGGTGGAAGGCATGATGGGATAGAAACTTGTTGATGTCTCATTTGAGAGCCAGTGCTGGTTCCTAAGTAGGGAGTGTAGCTGTCTGGATATAGGGGGACACTGAGGGTGTTCAGCTGCATTTTAAATTTCTGTGGCCTGGTGTTCACAGAGCATGTCAGGAGCCCCTTCCTTCCTCTCCCCCTCGTCCCCCTCTCCATCCCCCCATCTTACCTCCTTCCCTTCCCCACAGCACCTGTATATATGTATATATGGTTGTACATATTTATTACTCTATTTATTTATTTATTTATTTATTTATTTATTTTACTTGTACATTTCTATCCTATTTATTTTATTTTGTTGATATGTTTGGTTCTGTTCTCTGTCTCCCCCTTTTAGACTGTGAGCCCACTGTTGGGTAGGGACTGTCTCTATGTGTTGCCAATTTGTACTTCCCAAGCGCTTAGTACAGTGCTCTGCACATAGTAAGAGCTCAATAAATACGATTGATTGATTGATTGATTGAGCAGAGCAGTTCTGGGTGGTGAAAAGGGAAGGCATCAGGGTTCCTGACTGATTCGCTCTGCTGCAGTAGAAATAACCCCTTCTAGCATCTAAGCTCACACTTCAATTCCACCTGCCACCTTCTGCTAGCCACTCCATGTGCTCTAACTACTCCACCAGCAATTACTCACCCACTCCTAACCAGCCCCAACCTTCTTTGAGGCTTCATACCCATCTAAATAACAAATTGACCCACTTCCTACACTGATGTATTTCTTCATTTTAGGAGCAGAGGAGCATCAAGTATGTCCTCTTGAAGAACTGAAGTCAGTTGTCTTGGTCTTGTCAACTAAGAATGCCCTGTACCTGTTGTGGCTCAAACACTCAAACCCCCTGTGACTCAACCCTATTATCAATAAAATTATGCATTGAGCACCTACATTAAGAAAACTGCTGTGCTGGAAACCCAGAAATAGATAGAAAAACATTAATTTGACCGAATCCATTCATTCATTCATTCAGTCATATTTACTGAACACTTACTGTGGGCAGAAAACTGCATTAAGTGCTTGGGAAAGTACAATACAGCAATAGAGACAATCCCTGCCCACAATGAGCTCACAGTCTAGAGGTGGGGGAAGACAGACATCAATAAAAGTAAACAGATATTAATATAAATAAATAAAATTACAGATGTATGCATAAGTGCTGTGGGATGGGGAGAGGGGGGAAGAACAAAGACAGCAAGTCAGGGCAACACAAAAGGAAGTGGAAGATGAGGAAGAGTGGGGCTTAGTCTGGGAAGGCCTCTTGGAGGAGATGTGCCTTCAGAAAAGCTTTGAAGATAGGGTAGAGTAATTATCGGTAGGATTTGAGGAGGGTGGGCATTCCAGGCCAGAGGTGGGACGTGGCCAGAGCTCGGCAGTGAGACAGGCTAGATTGAGGCACAGTGAGAATGTTAGCACCAAAGTGTGAGGGCTGGGTTGTAGAAGGCGGGAAGTGATGTAACATAGGAGGGGAAGAGATGATGGAGTGCTTTAAAGCCAATGGTGAGGAGTTTTTGTTTGTTACAGAGGTGGATAGGCAACCACTAGAAATTTTTGAGGAGAAGAATGACATGTCCTGAATGTTTCTGTAGAAAGATGATCTGGGAAGCAGAGTGAAGTATGGACTGAAGTGGGGAGAGGCAGGAGATTGGGAGGTAAGAAAGGAAGCTGATGCAGTAGTCTAGGTGGGATAGGATGAGTGATTGTATTAATGTGGTAGCATTTCAATCGTATTTATTGAGCACTTACTGTGTGAAGAGCACTGTACTAAGCACTTGGGAAGTACAAGTTGGCAACATATAGAGACAGTCCCTACCCAACAGTGGGCTCACAGTCTAGAAGGGGGAGACAGAGAACAAAAGAAAACATATTAACAAAATAAAATAAGTAGAATAAATATGTACAAGTAAAATAAATAAACAGAGTAATAAATACATACAAACATATACATATATACAGTGCTGTGGGGAAGGGAAGGAGGTAAGGTGGGGAGATGGAGAGGGGGAGGAGGGGGAGAGGAAGGAGGGGGCTCAGTCTGGGAAGGCCTCCTGGAGGAGGTGAGCTCTCAGTAGGGCCTTGAAGGGAGGAAGAGAGCTAGCTTGGCAGATGTGGGGAGGGAGGGCATTCCAGGCCAGGGGGATGACGTGGGCCGGGGGCCAATGGCGGGACAGGCAAGAACAAGGCATTGTGAGGAGATTAGCAGCAGAGGAGCGGAGGGTGCGGAGGGTGCGGGCTGGGCTGTAGAAGGAGAGAAGGGAGGTGAGGTAGGATGGGGCAAGGTGATGGAGAGACTTGAAGCCAAGTGTGAGGAGTTTCTGACTGATACGTAGGTTGATTGGTAGCCACTGGAGATTTTTGAAGAGGGGAGTAACATGCCCAGAGCGTTTCTGGACAAAAACAATCTGGGCAGAGGCGTGAAGTATGGATTGAAGTGGGGAGAGACAGGAGGATGGGAAATTGGAGAGGAGGCTGATACAGTAATCCAGACGGGATAAGATGAGAGCTTGAACGAGCAGGGTAGCAGTTTGGATGGAGAGGAAAGGGCAGATCTTGGCAATGTTGCGGAGGTGAGACCGACAGGTTTTGGTGACGGCTTGGATGTGAGAGGTGAATGAGAGAGCGGAGTCGACGATGACACCTAGGTTGTGGGCTTGTGAGACGGGAAGGATGGTAGTGCTGTCAACAGTGACGGGAAAGTCAGGGAGAGGGCAGGGTTTGGGAGGGAAGACAAGGAGTTCAGTCTTGAGACAAGGAGTTCAGGTAGCAGTTAGGATTTTAATAATGTGAAGGTGAGACTGATGGGGTTTGGTGACGGGTGGGTTATGTGGGTTGACTGAGAAAGCGGAGTCAAGAATAATGCCAAGGTTATGGGCTTGTGAGACAAGAAGGATGGTGGTGGTGTCTACACTGATGGGAAAGTCCAGGAGAGGACAGGGTTTGGGTGGGAAGATAAGGAGCTCTGCTTTAGATGTGTTAAGTTTGAGGTGAAGGGAGGTCAACCAAGTAGAGATGTCTTGAAAGGCAAGAGGAGAAGCGCGCCTGGACAGAGAGAAAGATCAGGTGGTGGAGACGTAGATTTGGGTATCACCCACATAGAGATGGTAATTAAAGCCATGGGAGCGAATGAGTTCTCCAAGGGAATGCGTGTAGATGGAGAATAGAAGGGGTCCGAGAACTGAACCCTGTGGGACCCCCAAAGTCAGGGGGTGGGAGGCAGAGGAGGAGGTCGCCAAGAACACTCAGAATGAATGGCCAGAGAGAGATAAGAGGAGAACCAGAAGAGGACAGTCAGTGAAGCCAAGGTTGGATAAGGTATCCACAAGAAGGGGGTGGTTCATAGTGTTCAAAGGCAGCTAAGAGGTCGAGGGGGATTAAGATGGAGTAGGAGACGTATCTGGCAAGAAGGAGATCATTGGTGACCTTTGAGAGGGTGGTTTCAGTGGAGTGAAGGGGACAGAAGCCAGATTGGAGGTGGTCCAGGAGAGAATTGGAAAAGAGGAATTCGAGAGAGCGGGTGTAGAGGACTCACTCGAGGAGTTTGGAGTCCTTGCTTCCAAGGAGCTCATAGTTTAGGATGGTAGATATAGATAGAAATGACTCATTTTATTTGGCACCAGGATTATAAAAAGATCACAACTTTGCACTCACAGTCCAAATCTGAAAAGTAGGCAGGTGGGCAAACACCCTAACCCCATTGTCCACCCAAGGTTGATGTCAGTTCTTCCAACCAGGCTCCCTCCCCTCATTTTCAACAATGAGACTAGAAACATCTGCCAGAGTTCTTCCTCAGTTACACAGTTATATGAGAATAGAATTAAAAGGTAGTAGAAGAGATTGACAAAGATTTACTGGTTTATTTTATGCTTGCTGCTTGATTGCTTTTGGACCTCCAACTGATTTCTTCCAATAATAATACATAATAATTATGTAGTTTTTTAAGCTCTTACAATGGGCTGAGTATACTACTAAGCACTGGATTAGAAACAGGATGATCAAGTCGGACACAAAAGAGCAGTTTGGCCTAGTGGAAAGAGCATGGGCCTTTGTATCTACTCCCGTCTCTAACACTTACTTGCTGTGTGACTTTGGGGCTCAGTTCCCTCATCTGCAAAATGGAGAATCAATCCCTGTTCTTCCTCCTACTTATACTGTGAGCTCCATGTGGGATCTGATTATCTTGTATCTACCCCAGCGCCTAGAACAGTGCTTGACAAATCAATCAATCAATCGTATTTATTGAGTGCTTACTGTGTGCAGAGCACTGTACTAAGCGCTTGGGAAGTACAAGTTGGAATCGTAAGTGCTTAACAAATGCTATTATTATTATTGTTGTTGTTATTACTTGGGGCTCTCAGTCTGAGGAGGGAGAATAGATATTGAATTCCCATTTTACAGATGAGAAAATTGAGGCATGGGGAAGTTAAGTGACTTGTCCAAGGTCACACGGCAGGCAAGTGTCAGAGTCAGGATTAGAACCCAAGTCAACCCAAGTCCCTTGACTCCCAGGCCTGTGCTCTTTGCCACGCTACTTCTCTTTGTGTCCTAAATAACAGGACATAGGCTAAATTGTATGGCCTGCAGAACATCTATCAAAAGACAGAGAAAAGCAGACACATTCTCCCACAACCTGAAGAAGGCAATCCTCCTATTTTACTTAGAACTCCACTAAACATTTTTATTTGATTTTAGGGCTCAGTCTCTCCCTGTGCTCAAGTCCAGTCAGCACTTTCCATTGTACATGATTTTTGACACAGTAGACTCTTATATTGTTAGCTTATAACCTGGCTGGTATGCAGGAGAGATGAACATATGGAGTTACACAACCAGTGATGAAGTGTGTTGTGAAATTCCACCCTTGTCATATTTAGTGTCATTTTTTTTTTAATGAGATCTGGTTACTAGGAAAGAATGAATGACTTTGACATTCCCAGGATGCCCAAGGGATTGCTATTTTTCTCTCAGGTGATGCATTCTATTCATCAAGGCCCCAATAGTATCACCAGTTTTCTATCTATGGCATAGTACAGAGATTACATAATTTACTCCATCTATTTCCAGGCTTCTAGGAAGGCAGTTGGAGAGTTTAGGCATCCAGAAAGGAGTTTTCGAATGAAACTTTTAGGAAAGTCACTCCCAGGAAATTTAAAAATGCCTTTAACACTAAAAATAGTTCAGGTAGTTCTCAGTGTCCATTTTAAAATAAATTATTCCACCTAAATAGCAAGGAGTAATGGAAGAGAACAAGACTGAAAGTCAGGGGCACTGGATTCTAAGTCTGCCTCTGCCACTGGCCTGCAGTATATCTAACTTTTCGGTGCCTCTGTTTTCTAACCTATAAAATGGGGATTTAATACCTATTCTCCCTCTGCCTTAGACTGTGACTCTCATGTGGGACAGGGACTGGGTCCTTGGGATTGTGTAAAGGAATTTGTGGATATGATACCTGCCCACATGGAGTTTGCAATCTAATGGGAAGACTGGCACTAAAATAACTACATAGGAGAACTGAATCAGCTCTTTAAAGCATGCACTCAGCTCACTCCCTCATACATCACCTAATTAATCTCCTACTACTGCCTGCCCACATGCTCCCACTCCTCTGGCGTCATCTTACTCACTGTGCTCCGAACAGTTCTGTCTTACTGCCGATCCCCTTCCCTCATCTTCCCCAAGGCCTGGAGCTCCCTGTCCTTCCATATAAGTCATTTCACCACTCCTTACACTTTCAAAGCATTTTAAGATCACATCTCCTCCAAGAGGCCTTCCCTGTTTAAGCCTTTTTTTCCCCTCTGGCTTGCTCTTCCTTCTACATTGTCTATGCATGTGAATCTGTGACCTTTGGACACTAGATATTTTTCCCACCCCAACCTCACAACACTTATGTACATATTTTAAAATTCTATATTATAAATCATTTATTTATATTTATGCCTGTCTCCATTACGGGCAGTCAATCAGTCAATCATATTTATTGAGCACTTACTGTGTGCAGCACACTGTACTAAGCATTTGGGAGAGTACAATGTAACAATATAATGTACACATTCCCTGCCCACAACTAGCTTACAGTCTAGAGTGGGAGGCAGACATCAATATAAATAAATAAATTACAGATATGTACATAAGTGCTGTGGGGCTGGGAGGGAGGGTGAATAAAGGGTGCAAGTCAAGGTGAAGAAGGAGGGAGTTGAAGAAAAGGAAAGGATGGCTTAGTCAGGGAAGGACACTTGGAGGAGATGTGCCTTCAATAGACCTTTGAAGTGGAAGAGAGTAATTGTCTTTCAGGTATGAGGAGAGAGTATGTTCCAGGCCAGAGGCAGGATGTGGGCAAGAGGTCAGCAGCAAGATAGACAAGATCAAGATATAGTGAGAAGGTTAGCATTAGAGGATCTGAGAGTGTGGGGTGGGTTGTAACAGGAGTGTAGTGAGGGACAAATAGGGTGCAAGTTGAGTGCTTTAAAGTCAATGGTGAGGAGTTTCTATTGATGTGAAGGTGGATGGGCAACCACTGGAGGTTTCTGAGAAGTGGGGAAACATGGCCTGAACACATTCATAGAAAAGCGATCCAGGTAGCAAAGTATGGACTGGTGGCAGCAGAGTGATGTATGGACTAGAATGGGAAGAGACAGGAGGCTGGGAAATCAGCAAGGAGGCTGATATAGTAATCAAGGTGGGATAGGATAAGTGCTTGGATTAAAGTAGTAGCAATTTGGATGGAGAGGAAAAGGTGGATTTTAGTAATGTTCTGAAGGTTGAACCGACAAGATTTAATGATGAATTGAATCAGTGTGTTGAGTGAGAGAGAGGAATCAAGGATAACACCAAGGTTATGGGCTTGTGAGAAAGGAAGGATGGTGGTGCCATCTACATTCATTCATTCAATTGTATTTATTGAGCACTTTACTGAGAAAGTCGGGGGAGGACAGGTTTTGGGTGGGAAGATAAAGAGCTCTGTTTTAGACATGTAAAGTGTGGTCAGTGGAAGAATGCTAGTTTTCCTTCTTGACATCCCTATAATGAACCACTCCATGAATCTAAGTAGAGGAGGTCTATTTTGAACTGTCCTTTGAAGGAAAGGAGACGTTTACTTTGGTCACTGGAAAACGATGGGTGGGTATAGAATCTGTACCCTTTGCTCACCCACTCTAAACACCAGAGCACTTATGTACATATCTATAATTTATTTGTGTATGTAATTTATTTTAATGTGTGTCTCCCACTCTAGATGGTAAGCTCCTCTGTGGGCAGAAAACATGTCTACCAACTTTTTTATATTGTACTCTCTCAAGTGCTTAATAGAGTGCTCTGCACAGAGTAAATGTTCATTAAATACACCTGATTTACTGTACATTGTATCCCAGTACAGTACCTGGCACGTAGTGTTTAACCTACCACAATTTTTATTATTATTTTATGCTATTAAGAATATTAAAGGGGATGAGAGTGTAGGATGTCTTAGCATCTGATTTAAACTACAGGGTGTAGATGAAATATTTTTCAAAGAGCCACCTTATTTATCTACCTTGTTTTAAAAAAGTTTGCAAATAAGAACCTTCTCATTTATTTGCATGAGCAAGAAAACAATCTCAATAGCTTATATTTTTACTAGAAGGGAAATAAGGGTGACTTTCTATGACTTTTTATGATCACTACTAAAGCTTGCTGCATTCAAAATGAAGTATAAATTCTTGTTTACCAATGATGCCGCCTTCTCTCATTTTCCTAGCTTTCAGATCCTGTTCATAGCTGTCCGACTACCATCACCAAGAGCCTGCTATAGTGTTACACACCTCCACAAAGATTGCCCTGTTGGAAGCAAAGAGTATTCTTATGCTTTCTAAAGCTAGTTGAAATTTGAAGTCATGAATCAAAGAGAACTGAAAGTGTAAGAAAGCTGATCCAGTTTCAAGTCAGAGAAGCTTTCTTTTCATTCAGCATTTTGAAGTGAAATTGTCTAACCTCTCCAGTAAGGCCCAGTCACAAAGAGAAAGCTGAACTCCTACGTGGCTTAGAATCATTTGAATGAGACTAACTGGATTCCTCCTATGAAAGAAGCAGGATGGCCTACTGTAGAGAGCACAGGCCTGGGAGTCAGAAGAACCTGGGTTCTAATTCTGACTTCAACCACTTGTCAGCTGTGTGACCTTGAAAAAGTCACTTAACTTTTCTGGGTCTCAGTTACCTAATCTATAAAATGGAGATAAAAACTGTGAGCCCCATGTGGGACAGGGAATGTATACAACCTATTTAGCTGTATCTACCCCCGTGCTTAGAACAGTGCTTAGAACAATACCCCAAAATTATGGAAAACAATGAGTTGGCTTTCTAGAAATCTCCCTGAAATGTCCATTAGAAGGTGTTACCAAGTGGGAATAATTAAGCTAAAAGGCGCAATTTATATTTCTCATCTATAGTTTTTGACATGTAAAATTGTGTTTTGATTTTACAACGGGGTGATGGCCATGAAGTGCTGCTTAGGATATTTGAAGACAGAAACTCTGTCAATTTGTAAATTTAGGTGATAAATTCTTCCAGAGATAATACCAGTGATCTTCAGGTTGTGTTTCTTCATTTGTCACTTTAACCAGAAATCCAGAGACACCAAATTAAAACATACCCATACATACTCTCTGTGTAAATGACAAGAGTACCATTTATATCACCAACAAAAGAACCTAAAAGCTATTATCATTTCAGAAGTAGTTTTCTATTTGTCAACACTGCACTCTGACTAAACATTTGATGGGATTTAGTGGCTAGGAGAATGTTGGAATGTGAAATTCAAATCTTTGGCAGGATCTCTGGGGTTTATTTTTTTTCTTTCTCTCTCAAACCTGAAATTGGTTTCTTCTAGAGGGAAGATGTATATAAAAGCTGGATGATTAAAACACCTCCTCAGGGAGACATTTGTGGAAACAGCCCCAATATCAAATGAAAAGCTTCAGCTAACAAATGAAATGCTATACTAGGGGAATTAGATAATTACAGCAGGGTGGTGAAATGGCACCAATAATTTTTCCTTTTTTTAATATCCCTGTGTATCCATCAATGTCCCTCCAAAGAAGTTTTTATTTCAAATCCCATCATTCACCACTTAAACAAACCTGGAAAGGGTTCAGATTGATTGATGAGGTTATCCCAGAGTGATTCAGATGCAACAAACTACACCCGAGTGTTGTTTACAGGGGAACTAATTCCATTTACTTTGGATAAAGACACTCTTCTTCCTTAGCTTATGCCTTGCCAGCCAATTCAAGTTGACATGATCTCTCCTTAGGCCTGCTCTGCAAGGATGTTTAACTTTGTCAAGAAGGCACCCCTTATTTGGAGTGAGGGACTTCCTTAATTTTCTTGTGCAAATGCCTCCAGAGTAACCTTCCCCTTTTTCTCCTCCTTTCCCTATCCCTCCTGGCCCTCCCCATAACTGAGCATTCCTTCTTGGCTCTCTGGGTCAGGGAAAGGGTTAAAAATTCTCTATCTTGTTCTTGATCATTGTTGAAATGGTGTATGGGAATGAAATGGTTGCCAATTTGTTTGCAATGCGTGGTGACTGTACAGGAGCCCTTTTTCTCCTGACAGGCAGGTGAGATCAAAGAGGGGCAGTACAAAAGGGGCTGGCTCAGCAGTGATTTGTCAGGGGACGAAAGGCATCCTGTCTGGGAAAGTGGCTGCAGCCCAGAACGGGCCTTCAGATCACTAACACACTAAAGAAATCATGGCATGAGAAAAAGTACAGCAGAAAAGGTTCAAAGGTCATTTTTATTTGGTTTGGATTATTGGTGCCTCCTTTCAAACCAGAGTAAGAGAGGAAAAGAACAGGCTAATAACCTTTGTTATTGGGGGGAGGGGGAAAGAGACCGGGGACTTCCTTTCCTCCTTTGTATGCGGCTTGCAGATCGTCTGTAATTAAAATGTTATTGTAAGACCAAATTTGGTTTAGAGACATTCTTTTCATTTGTGTGTGTGTGTGTGTGTGTGCGTGCTCGCGCACGCACATGTGTGTGAGCATCTGAGAGGTAGGAGACAGAGAGACAGAGAAATGGAAGGAGATTTAGTTAAATATGAATAGAGATTGCTGTTAGTTTTTAGATTTCACCAATGTCTATTTTTAAATGAGAAAATAAAAAAATTAATTTACCCTTAGACGTATCTTACATAGATATGATATTTGGAATAAAAATTAGCCCTTTTTGAGCTAAAGAGCGTGGGATGATAATCTTCAAAATATTTTGCAATTAATTTTCTTTTTACTTCCAACATTTCTGGCCATTGCGGTTCTGTAAATGACATACAATTGAGGGTCTTTTGAAGACTCTAGCTTTGCCTACTCAGACAAATTATCTGGATAATTCAAACCCCTAAAATATCTCTTGGCCCAAATTATCTGGATTCTTTTGGCATTTAGATCAGAGCATGTTTTAGACCTGAATTATTTTGGAGTGTAGATCCTAGCATTTCTCTGGAATCCTGTCTTACTTTACAAAGGCTCCAAAGCAGTAACCAAGGTCCCCAAAATGGTTTTCTGCCCATAAATAACTACTGGAATTTTTTTAAAATTTATGTGCTAATTCAAATTTCTTCTACAACCTAGAAAATATAATAATAATACCAGTATTTGTTAAGCACTTACTACGTGTCAGGTCAAAATCATCCTCTGTCAGAATGTCATTGTCTAGGGTGCAATGCATTCTTGTTCTACCCGCCATCGCCGGTACCACACCACAACCTTCCCAATTGGTAGAATCTTTGGAAACCTGTAATTAATGGATTGAGGACAAGCCCTGCCAGGATGGAGTGAAACTTGGAAACTATTCCTTTAGCAACAATGCACTGTGGTTTGTATTGTTACTATCATGAAATTGTTGTTTCTGTTGCTTTCCGCCAAGTCAAGTTTTTCCTTGTGTGTCTGTCAGCCGTTGCTACCTTTTAGATTGTGATCCATCCCACTGAACCAAAAACACAGTCTGAATCATTATCCTCATATCTCAGTCCAACATTTAGCATAGCTTTGCAAAAATACAAATATCATTATTAATAAAAATAACTGGACTCGCAAGGGTGAATTTTAGGATCCTGAATTGATAACGAATAATCTCTTCATCTAGATAGGAGACAATTTGAACCCATCATTGAACAAACTGAAGATAACTGTCCTCCAAGTTAGACTGTGAGCCCCATGTGGGACAGAGATTGTGTCCAACCTGATTAACTTGAATCTCCCCTTGCACTTAGAACAGTGCTTGACACATAGTAAGTGCTTAACAAATATACTACTACTACTACTACTACTACTAATAATAATAATAATAATAATAATAATTCCAGGACTATTGGCAGGTTTCAGAGCAGTCCTACCCAAAGCACCCCAAGAATATAGCTGTGCTGCATAGGGGTCGGAGAGGATCCTATCCCTTGCTGAGGGTGATATATATGATATTTACAACAGACACTTAGGGTGACATAGCTAAGGCATCAGGTGCAGTGTAGACACCCACCACTTCCAGCATCCCCTTTGCAATAAGAATGGTATTGCTTATAAATCAATCAATCAGTGGTATTTATTGTGCACTTGCTGTTTGTAGAGCCTCATACTAAGAGGTTGGGCTACAGTGAATAGATAGGATCCCAATCCACAAGGACCTTATAATCTTGCCAGGAAGGGGAGGATATATAATACAAGAGTTCACAAAGACAGGGAAGAGAAGGTACAAGATACTAGACCTCACCCCCTGATGGACCCATTGCTACCCGTGAAAGAGTGAGGGTCTTGTCACCCACACTAAAACACTAAAGCTAGTCCCATGTATTTTTAACTGGATTCATTATGTTTGACAAGCTATCCTAATCTGCAAATGTATGTAGAGCAAAACAGTCTAAGTTGGTACAAGATCAGTCAGGTAAGCAATAGTATTTATTGAGGAACTACTGTGCACAGAGCACTATACTAACACTTGAGGGAATACAATAGAAAAAGAAGATATGCTCCATGCCCATGAGAAGCTTATAATCTAGCAGTCAAATATATAATAATTTACAAATAAGAGGAAGAAGTGTTCAAATAATACCATAGGCCTAATAATATGTACAAAACTGCAACAAGAAGTAGTGCAAAATCTGAAGATAGTTCAAAAGTCCTGAAATCATAATAAGGAGGATATGACCTGGGAAGAAGAAAAATTAATGAGGAAAAGCCTCCTGGAGGATGTGGGATTTCAGAAGAGTTTTGAAGATGGAGAAAACAGTGGCATGGTGGATTAAAAAAGGAAGGGTTTCCAAGTAAGAGGAAATCTTGGTGTGAGCCAGGAGTTGGAGGCATGGGAATCAAGAATGAAGTAAAGTTGGAAATTGAGCTAGGGAGGAATAGAGTGTGTGAGCTAGTGCGTAGTAGGAAAAGACAGTGGGAGGGGGTGAAACCAAGGCTAGGAGTTTGTGCTTGATACAGAAATCATTAGGTAGCCACTGAAGGATTTTGAGAAGTGGAAAGATGTGTGCAGACCAACATTTTAGAAAAATTATTTAAGCATCAGACTTATATATGTATTAGAGAAGGAAGAGGCCGGAGGTAGGGAAAACTGTGAGGAGGGTGATACAGAAGAGTCAAGTCAAGATATAATGAGCTCCTGAATGGGGGTGGTGACCATTTGTTTGGAGCGAATAAGGTGGTTTGGGATGGATATTATGGAGAAAAAACATGGCAGAATTTAGTAACATAAAATCATCTCTCTCATTCAGCCCACATACTCAATCTGTCATCTTTGATGAGTTTTACCTGTGACTTTTACCTTCACACTTCTCTAGAATTCATCCCTTCCTCACATACATAGTGCTACGATGCTGGTCCAAACACTTATCATTATCTGCCTCAACTATTGCATCAGTCTCCCTCCTGACCTCTTTTCCTCCTGTTCTTCTTCTCCAGTCCAGACTTCTCTCTTCTGTCCTGATCATTTTTTTCTATAAAACCATTCTGCATACACCTTCTCATTCCTCAAAAATCTCCAATGGTTACCCATCCATCTTTGCATCAAACAGAAATTCCTTACCATTGACATAAAAAATCTCCTACCAAAACCAAGCCCCCACAGTTCACTCCTCTAATGCTAACCTACTCACTGTAGCTTGGGCTCATCTACCTTGCCTTCTAATTTTTGCCCAAGTCCTCCTTCTGGACATAGAACTCCATCCCTCTTCATATCCAACAGACCACCCCCCTCCCCTTCTTTAAAGCCCTACTAAAATCATATCTCCTCCAAGAGATCTTTCCTGACTAACCTCTCACTTTCTTACTTTATTCACCCTCCCTTCTGCATCATCTATGCATTTGGACCTGAACTCTTTAAGCACTTTGTTAATACTCCTCTCCCCACCCCCAGCCCCCTCTCAGGGGCACACCTGAAGAGTATCCAGTACTCTACCAGTCTTGATTAAGGGAGGGAGAGTCAGACAGAGTCATATACATTACATTTCTAACTTGGTCAGTGGCTAGTGAGTGGAAGGCAATCTGCTACAAGTCAAAATTCACCTGTGCAGGGCAGCAGCAGCATAGGAGAGAATCTAGGGTGGATACTCAAGTTTACTGTACAGAAGGAGGAAACAGTAAACCACTTCCTTATTTTTACCAAGAAAACTCTATGGATAGACTACCAGAACGATTGCAGATGGAGGTGGGGAGTTCTTGGAGAGATATGTCCATGGCATCGCTATAGGTCAGAGATGACTCGACAGCCTAAGACAAGGCAAGACTCTCCACTAGATTGTAAGCAGGGATCATGTCTACCAACTCTATTGTAGTGTACTCTTCCAAATGCTTAGTATGGTGATTTGCACACAGTAAACCCTCAATAAATGCCATGGATTGATTGATTGATTGAATAAAGGACAATGAAGAATCAAAAATAATGGCAAAGTTGAGGGCTTTGGAAATAGGAAGAGTTTTATTTCCTGCGACATTAAAACACCAGCCTGCAAACAAAGCAGTTGGCAAAACAGAATTTCAAAGTCTAGGAAAATAAAAGTAGAATGCTTTTTATCATGCAGATTCCCCCAACTTTTACATAAGAAATATTTTTCAGATATTTCCTAAGGGACTTGTAGAAAATCTGAAGTTAGAATGAAGTGAGAACGGAGATCCATAATTAAGGTACAATGAAATTCAGGATACCCAAAATTCTAGGCATTAAATCACACCTCTCTATGTGTTTAGACACTGTAAATGGCTTCTTTCTTTCATACCATTTATAACAAGCTCTTCTTATTACATACTAATGGGATGCAGGGGCAAGTAGCATCAACAAAATTCTTAGATAATTAAAAAATATAGTTTTATCCAACATACTGACCTGAGATGTCAGTCTTCCATCAATGTCAATGGTATTTATTAAGTACGTACTGTGTGTGAAGCACTGTACTAAGCACTTTGGTGAGCACAAAATTAGTAAACATAGAGAAACAGCATGTCTCAGTGGAAAGAGCATGGACTTTGGAGTCAGAGGTCACGGGCTCAAATCCCAGCTCCATCAATTGTCAGCTATGTGATTTTGGACAAGTCACTTAACTTCTCTGTGCCTCAGCTACCTCATCTGTAAAATGGGGATTAAGACTGTGAACTCCCCGTGAGACAACCTGATCACCTTGTAACCTCCCCAGTGCTTAGAACAGTGCTTTGCACATAGTAAGCACTTAATAAATGTCATTATTATTATTATTATTATTATTATTATTATGTCCCCTGCCCACAATGAGCTTGCATCTCACTAGCTTTTATCCCCCAGCTAATAGCAGGTTGCAAAATTAATGGCTTTTGTTTCTTCTGCTCACTCTTTTGTGGAGGTACTAATCAAGAATGAAACATCAAAGATGGGGACCCCAGAAAGAGGAAGAGGACCTATAAGGGGCAAAAGAAAGCAGGAATGCTTCTGTTTATTGTTATGTTGAACTCTCCCACGTGCTAAGTACAGTGCTCTGTACACAGTAAGCTCAATAAATATGATTGAATGAATGAATGAATGAAAACAAAACTGTGAGGCAATACTTCTAAACCATTTTCATGGCCTCTTAGTCATATACAATAAATACTGGCTAAACAAGTCTGTTTTTATCATCATTCACACCATCTATTGTATCTTTGATTCAAGCTAGGTCTTTGGTATGAATTCACTAATCATTAAGAATTATGTCTTATTCAAAGACCACTTGTTTCCTAGAAGTTTGAGATAGTTTACACTAGCAACACCAAATCTATTTCTATCATATTCACAATCTGTTTCTTCCTTTCTTCATTCTCATTTGGCGGGCCTGTGGTTTCTGTTTTGTAGAAAATTAAATACATTTCTTACAATTCCAGGTGGCTACAAAGTTTTCCTGTTGGGAATGAAACCAAGAGAGAAATTGTTTAAACTACATCTTAAAATTGAAATAGATAGGGAGTTAGAGTAGGAGAGGGGATGGAATGGAAGTAGGGGTGGGAATGAAGGCTGGGAAACATTTGAAGCTACAGATCACGAGTCCAATTTTATGGCTTGAAAATTTCAAACACCTCATCAGAAAACCAGTTGCCACCTGAACAGCTGACAACAATTCTAACAAGAATAACTGAAGAAACACAGAACCTCAAGTCAACATTTCCTCAAAAGAAATAGAAATTCAGCATCCACATTATCAACTATTTTGCAATTGTAGCCCTAGAGATTTATATTGGATTCTGTGTTACATAGTGAATAGGTGAGAGATGCCTTCTTTTTTATGTTTTATGTACCTTTGGTTTTATATAACAGGGCCATTATTGACATAATGTATTTTCAATATACAGAAGAATATAGCAAGCATACAAGAATCAAAATGTTTAAGAGTGTGTTCAGGATGAAATAGAATGTCCTATGAAGTATTCTACCCCAGAAAGTTATGGTTTGTTTCTTGCTTTAGGAAAAGTCATCAAAAATGTATGTGCTCATGACCAAGCATTACTTCTCCTCCAAAAACTGACCTCAAGAATCAAAGTCAAATGTTGAGCAAATGTGTGGACAAATGAGACCAACTCCTTCCAATAAGGATTGTGGTGAGAGAGTTATGGATAAACCTCATTGGTAGGGATTTGAGGTTAGGTTGGGATTAGGGTTAGCATCAAATGTTAGGCTTTCTGGTTGTGTGAGGTAAAAGCTTTGGTCAGGGAATTGTATTGAATGATTCTTGGTGTGATGACGCTTTAATGTTTAGAAGCTCAGTCCACAACAACTTGATTCTGATTTTCCATCTATTGGGTTGGGTTAGGCATAAAAAGGCCAGTTCACACATTTGGGAAGCAGTGTCTTGACCTGCTGTAACTCTCAGGGTCAAAGTGAGGCCTCTAAAAATGTTGCTGTTTGGGAAGAACAATAATAAACTCAACCACTAAGAAATCTCAGGTACTGGAGTCTTAAAAAAATACTCTTCCAAGGGCCACCCACATAACTTTTAAGTCTGAACAAATGATCCAGATGTATTAGTTTAGAGGAATGAAGTTTGATTTAGGACTAGTGACGTTATGCAAATAGCAACAGAGGGAACCATCTTAGTTCAGGTATTCTAGGGTTTCTTTAAGTAGGGAATGAATGATCCATGAACATATTCTCTCTCTTCAGAAGATGCTCTTCTCACCTTCCATACAAGCCCCACCCCTTTCATCTTCTTCTAAGACCCTTAGTTGTCTCTTACACACATGCATATATTCACACATGTACCTGAGGGTTTCACTAACATATAATTAATCTTCATCACATGCCTTCTGTGAATATGGTAAATTGCATCACAGCATAGTGCTATACAATTAATCAATCAATGACGTTTATTTATTTTTATATTATATATGTTAAGTGATTACTCTGTACCATCCACTGTACTAATACTGGGGTAGATGCAAGATAATCAGATTGGATACAGTCTGTGTGATTAATCCCCATTTACCGTTGAGATGACTGAGGCACAGAGAAGTTAAGTGACTTGCCCAAAGACACAGATCAGACAAATGTCAGAGCCAGGATTAGAACCCAGGTCCTTCGGGCTCCCAGGCTCGTGCTCTAAGAACTAGACCACACTGCTTTTCAGTATTTATTGAGTACTTATTGTGTGCAAAGCACTGCACTAAGTGCCTGAGAGAGTATAATATAACAGAGTTGGAAGAAACATTCCCTGCACACAAGGAGTTCACAGTATGGAGATTATATTATATTTATAGTGCAATATTCAGATAATAATATTTACCACAGTCTGAGGTGCATTTCCCCATTTTCTATGGCAACTGTACCCTTCTTTAGTATGCCAATTCACATACATAATGCTGGTCATTTCCCAAGATTGACACTTAGGACGCATTCCTCATCACACAGAAGGAAGCTGCTCTCTCAAGTCTGTGTATGAAAACACAATACACATGCCTGGCATGGGCAGTTCCACGGTTGAAAAGTAGTAATGATGTTTTTCAGGACTTCTGAATTCAAGGCACTATTATAGCACTTGGAAAGTACTAGATAAATTCCCTGCCTGTAAGGGGCTTACACTCTGGCACTTGCATTTAGGAATGTTATCTTATTGTCAGAAGCATCAACTTCAAACTGAAGTTAAACTCCTTAAAGTCACTTGCCAGGTCTATGCTGTTTTAACCTGTGTGTGAGAGCAAACCAGATAGGCTCCTAAATTAATTAAAGTTTTTTTTTTATTCAGTCTCTTCCAAGCAGCCTTGTATCCTTATACTTTGCTATTTCCCCTATCTGTAATGTATTTTAATGTCTATCTTCCTCACTAGATTGTACACTACTTGAGGACAGGGATCATCTCTACCCATTCTACTGTATTGGACTTTCCCAGTCACTTTGTATTGTGTTCTGTAAATACTATGTGCTCAATAAATACCATTGATTGAATGACTTGATCTTTCCTTTTGATTTGTTTAGTTGTCATACCCTCCTTATTGGGCTCCTTTCTCCACACTCCTCTGCCCATAAATACAGTGTTCTAAATATATGCCCATTGTCATACTTAATATGTTTTTCTTTTCAGATCTGTGTAGTTTGAAATGAGGGAGATTATCCTCAGTAAAAAAATTTTCTGATTATTATATGTATTTGGAATAGATGAATTACTCTGTATATAACAATATGCATGTTTCTCTCCTTGACTTTTCTTTCTCAGGAAAACTATAATAACAAGAGTATCTAAACCTTGATTTTTTATTCATTACCCATTTTTAAACGTGCTCCTGCTCATCTAGGTCTTGCTGCCAAGTGAATTTGGGAATCAATCAATCAGTAATATTTACTGAGTACTTAATCTGTGCAGAGTTTTGTACTAAGCACTTGGGAGAGTACAATAGAGTTAGTAGACATGATCCCAACACTTAAAGAGTTTATAATCTAGTAGAAGAATGAACCTGGAAGTGAATTGCAAGTGAATCTGCCCAACCCACCAACCTCCGTTACTGGTTTTCCACCTGTAAATAGTCCCCTGTAAAAGTAAAGTATAAAAGGAAGAGGAAGATGTGTGAGGAGAGGGCTAAGAGAAGAATTGCCTTCGGTAATAATAATCTAAGAAATAGAGTATATACGTTTCCTGTGATAAATAGCCTCAGTGCATTGGGGATTGTGCAATTAAATGGTTTGCTGTAATTCATTTGTTCCTGATGAATGCTTATGAATTGCTGCACCAGTTCTGGGACTTAAACCAGGTTTAAAAGCACCATGGAAGCAATATGGACTTGTGGCTAGAGCCCAGGCCTGGGAGTGAGAAGATCATGTGTTCTAATCTCAGCTTTGCCACTTGTCTGATTTGTGACCTTGAGCAAGTCATTTCACTTCTCTGTGACTCAGTTACCTCATCTGTAAAATGGGGATTGAGACTGTGAGCCCCACGTGGGACAGGGACTGTGTCCAACCTGGTTTGCTTGTATCCACCATAGAGCTTAGTGTGGTGCCTGGCACACAGTAAGTGCTTAACAAATACCAGAATTAGTATTATTATATATTAAGATGTGTTTGTGTATGTGTTTATGTGTATATGTATATATTATATATGTATACATGCATACATATATAATACTGAAGAGGGCATTTTGGATTCAAAATAGCTCCAAACATTTAATGAGCATACTTAAGAGATGTAATGCCATGATCAGCCTCAGTTACAGGTGCCATTAACAAGCAAGGTTTACTCTGAACAGGACTGTACATAGTCAGCTAACACTTTAAACAATTGTGGGGTTTTGTGTTTCTATTATTATTATTATTTAGTTCCAGCACGATGCTGTACCCCTTGGACTTGAAGCAGAATCAAGATCAGAAGCAGAGATACGCGGAGGGGCAGTTTCTTGGTCTGCGTAAGGAAGTGCCTGAGGCTGGGCAGTGGGGTGTAGGGGAGAGAGGGTAGTGTGCCGAACGATGCTTGAATCCGAGCAAAGCGACGGTGTAATGAGCAAAGTCGGGGGCCGGATGGCTCAAGCGACTCCAGAAGAGAACAAGGACCTCAGAGACTCCCGACTGCGAGAACTGCTCTTAGCTTGCCTGGGCTGCACCAGGTGCAATTGACCTGTCATCTGGCAACCTTGGGGGGGAAAGGGGAACAGATTAACGTCCCCCCCCCCGACACACACACACACCCCAATCGCCCCCGGGGTCGTGTTTCCCGAGCCGCGGGGCGAGTCCCTGACTAGCTCTGACTCTGCCCTGGGAATGGGATTTAAATTGGCATGGGGAGGCCTGCCCGACCGTTTGGCATTTATTGCCCTACAAATTGTGACTTCCTCCTCGCATTAGACATCCGATTTCATCTGTGACTCATTAGGGCAGGGCAACGGGAATGTGGGTTCGGGGGGCGGGGGATGAGGGAGGTAACGGCCGGGGGGCGCCCAAGCCCTCATTGGCCTGCAGCCCCCAAAGCCTAAAATGAAGCCGGCGGGGGCTCGGGCGGATGAGAGAGAAGAATTGACTTCATCGACGGCAGTATTTTTAGAACTGGTTTTTATTTGGTGTCCGGGATGGGATTTTACTTCTTCTTTCTTTCATGCCTAATTATTTCTTGGAGAGAGACAGACAGACACAAGCAAACTTAGAGAAAGACACCAAGGCAACAGACGGAGACATAGGAAGGCAGAGATACAGGCAGGCAGGAAGACAGAGAAACAGACAGAGCTACGGACAGAAGCACAAAGACAGGGACACCACCACAGACAAACACAGAGGCAAATAAAGAAGAAGAAGAAACGAACATAGACGTAAAGAAAGAGACACAGGCACAGCTACAGACAGAAACGTAGAGACAGACAAAGACCAAAAAAGGCAGGTCGGAAGTTTAATTGCTCTTGGAAAACATCTTCCCTGGCGTCGTCTAGGAAATGGGGTCCACACTGTTCAAGGTCGTGTAAACTGGTATCTTCATGAGAAGCAGGGTGGCTCAGTGAAAAGAGCCCGGGCTTTGGAGTCAGAGGTCGTGGGTTCGAATCCCGGCCCCGCCACATGTCTGCTGTGTGAACTTGGGCAAGCCACTTCACTTCTCTGAGCCTCAGTTACCTCATCTGTAAAATGGGGATTGACTGTGAGCCCCACGTGGGACAACCTGTTCACGTTGTATCCCCCCAGTGCTTAGAACAGTGCTTTGCACATAGTAAGCGCTTAACAAATGCCATCATTATTATTATTATTCACTTCTCTGGGCCTCAGTTACCTCATCTGTAAAATGGGGATCGAGACTGTGAGCCCCTCGTGGGAAAGGGACTGTGTCCAACCCGATTACCTTGTATCCACCCCAGAGCTTAGTACGGTATCTGGTACAGAGTAAGCGCTTAACAGATACCATAATTAATTATTCTTCTCCCCCTCCCCCCCCATTCTCCTCCCCTCCACGCCTTCTCTTTCCCTTTTCCCATTTCCCCACACATCCCCCAGGTCCTCTTCCTCGAAGTCCAGATTTAGGATTGAAAGTATTGAGTGACACCGTCCACCCCAATCCGGGCTGAAAACCAAAATGATCGCTCGTGTTTGCGGGGATTTCGGGGGGAGAAGGGTCACGTTTTGGACGCGAGTGGAAGGACCTCGTGGGGCTGCGGGCCACTCCTCCGGCCTTCAGCTGCAGGCTCCGGACCTGTCTGGTGATTATGTTAAAGCTACCAGGCCTTGGGGGCTGGTTCAAGGGCATAATTAAACATATTTCCAGAAAGAAAGCGGAGACCACATCTGAAGTCCCGCCCTCTGTTAGAATGAAGACCACATCAAACAGGCTCTCCCCACCCCCTCTTCTCCCGTCCTCCCCTCTTCGTCTTTCAAAACCGGCGGCCAGAGCACTTGCCGTCTCCAAGAATGGCTCGGTGGGGACTGGGGGGAGATGGGAGGCGGTTGGAGCGAGAGACGAAGGCGAGCGGGGGTAGGGTGGGATCGGGGGGCGGTTAGCGGCGGCGGAGACCCTGGTCAGGGCCCAATCTGAACCGGATCCCCCAAGAGGGGCTTTAGTCGATTCACTTCTCATGAGCGGAACCACCCAGGGCCTCTGTCGCTGGGCATGGGAGATGCCCAAAGGCGAAGACGTTGGGAAGAAGATGAGGCTAATTAGGAGCATAGGAACCATAATGCCACCAAGATGGAAGAAATTTGAGCCGAAGTTATTAACGTGTTGCCCTCCCACCCACCCACGGGTTAGTGCTCTCGGGTTAATATTTGGGGCTGGGGAGACGGTGAGATGGGGCAAGGTAGGGCGTCATCTCCCACCTCTGTGTCTTTGAGGGGAGTCAACAGCCTCTTTCTTTACCCCACTTCCTGTCTCTCAGTTGGGCCTTCTGGGTTTCTCAATCAATCAATCAATCGTACTTATTGAGCGCTTACTGTGTGCAGAGCACTGTACTAAGCGCTTGGGAAGTACAAGTTGGCAACATATAGAGACAGTCCCTACCCAACAGTGGGCTCACAGTCTAAAAGGGGGAGACAGAGAACAAAACCAAACATACGACAAAATAAAATAAATAGAATAGATATGTACAGGTAAAATAAATAAATAAATAAATAGAGTAATAAATATGTACAAACATATATACATATTACCGCGGGCAAATATGAGTCCAGGTTTCCTATATGCATCCTTCGTGTGCCACACACCCTCTTAAACCACAGGTCCAACCTAATGGCTCCGTTGGAGCGGATTCTCTTGGCTTTAAAAGTGGAGATTTGAGACTACGGGGACGAGAAGGAAGAAACGATATTGAATAGCCCGATGCTTCCTATTCGGAGAGCCTTTGAGGGACGGGGTCCGTGTCTCTTTCTCACTCGGGTCTTCCAACCCCCCCCCCCCCCCCCAGCGCTTAGGACAGTGTGTTGCATACAGTATGCGCTTAATAAATACTATTACTATTATCTCAATAAATACTATTATGTTCTTCGGACCTACCCAAAAGGCGAGTCGGCCCCTGGGGATACCAACTTCTGATTTTACGCGCTAAAAACTGTAGACCCACATACGTTCTTGGCGTGATCGTCCATAAGATAGATTCATGTGGCCTCCTTAGAGCAGGGTAATAGTAGTAGTGGGAGTCGTCGTCTTATTAGCATTTATTGAACTTCCATTCCGGGTGGCGCGCTGTACTAGGTGCTTGGAAAATACAGAATAAATCAGTTCCCTGCCCACGGGGAGTTTACACCCTAATGGGGAGCCAGGCATAAAACAGTTTACAATTAGGCTAGTTACAATAAATAAACGAGTACACATCGATTCATGAGCCTGAGAAAGGGTATACATAACTTCATAAGAGCAAGAGTTGAAGGATGGGTTGATACGGCTTTCATATCTAAATTGCTAAATATCATGACAGCCGAGACGCCATCTTTCCAAGCACTCAATATTCAGTGTCCTCCTCAACAAATGCGTGTGATTTAAAATGATCCCGCGTTTGCCCTAAGGAAGGTAGGGATTGTCTCTATTTGTTGCTGAATTATACTTTCCAAGCGCTTAGTACAGTGCTATGCACATAGTAAACTCTCGGTAAAAACGATTGATTGAATGAATGGATGAATATAGACAAGGTGGGAAGCGTTTGCACCTGTCCATGTGTTTCTAACTACGAAGTATAGGTGTAGTTGTGCACTTGCGGGTACTGTATAAGTCTGCGTAGGTGCCTTTTATTCATGTCTATGTATGCGCCCAAATACTTGAATACACGCGAATGAATGTAGGCGTATGCTTGTGTGTGCAAATGGAAAATCAAAGCCCTACTGAGAAGGGGCGAGTGAAGGTAGGAGAGGGAAAGCGGCTGAGCCCTCCACTTTCCTACCGTCTGCGTTTTCGCCCCGCAGCCCCCACGACAACGCGAGTGAAAGGACTCCTTAATGTGGGACTCAGAGTAGGGCTCAGGGTGGGACTCTGTGTGAGACTTAGTGTGGGTCTCAGGATGGAGCTCAGGATTCCAACCTCCAGTTTTTTGCCCCTCCCTCCCGCCAGGCCTAAGAGAAAAGGTCGTTTCCTTTAGGGAATTTAATCAGATCAGCCAAAGCTTGTCTTCTCTTCTCTCACCCCCTCCCCCCACACCACTCAGTATAAGGACATCCTCTAACTCATTTGGCTTTTTCCTCTACCCTGAGCCGCCTGCGCTAAGAGCAGGGGCGAGGGGGGATGAAGGGAAGCTGGGGGGCTAGAGAGAACTGAGGGGAGTCGAAGGGAAACGGGGAGGAAGAGAGAACTTGTGGTGGTGGGGAGGAGCAATTAAGCGACTTCTGATATCACTAATGCGGAAAGCTCATTTTGTGTCTTGTGGAGCAAATTAATCGTAATGATCTTCCAAACACTGCACCAAACGCTTTTAATTAGCGTCCTTTCAGATGCAAATTTAATTAACAGGTTTCCTTTGAATCTCGCACACGGACAGTTTCATTCCTTTTAGATGGACGCTTCGTCTCTTTATTCCTAGATAAATCGAGAGGAGGAATGGGGAGAGAGAGACGGAGGCAGGAGAAAGAGTAGAGAGATGTAGAGAGAGATAAAGAGAGGAGAGAGACAGAGTGAAGAAGGGTAGAGAGAGGAGGGAGAGGGGGATAAGGAGATGGTGACGGAGGGGTGGGGGGGAGAGAGCCCTCCCCCGTCTTCCCTATTCCGTAGCAGAAGCAGTGAGTGATAAGCCGGTCTCCACCTCCTCCATCTAGAGATCTGCCCGGTGTCATTTACTAGACAACATTTAAGGGCCAAAGGAAGGGGATCGTTCCCCAGGGCTTGCAAATATGCGCAAATCGTTTCCTTTTCCAATTTGCACATATTAGTTGAACAAGAAGATAAAGTACTTAAGCTACCCGCTTCCCTTCATTCCCCCAAACGCCGAAAAAAAAGCTAATAAAAAAAATGATTCATTTAAGACGCATATTTTTTTAAAACACTATGAGAAGGGAGGGGGCAAAGAGACAAGTTGGAATCCTTCCAAGCTGTTATTCCTTATGGAGTTCTCTGGATTCTTCTTGAATACACATGTACACACACACACACACACACATATACACACACATACATGCACTTTTTAGCCTTTAGAGCTGCTCAAGTCGGGTTCCTCTTTTATTATGCTCCTTTTTTAAATGTGCATTTTTTAAAGCGACTTCTTCCAAGTTGTTTTATTTGAACATCAGTCATTCTCGTTGTCACGTATTGTGATTTGGGATTGATCGTACTGGGGGAGGAGTGGCAGACCCCAGGAACTGCTGACTTGAAGTCTTCAATGTATAATTTTCAGATGCATAATTGGGTCTTTTGGGGGGGCGGGGAGAAGGGAGGGAAAGATTTTTCAAAGCTGGGGGGAGAGAGAGAAGTCCGAACAGAGGGCTCTCTGCCCTTAGATGGTGTGTGTGCGTGTGTGTTGTTGCTGATTCTTTGTGATGAGGTTTTTCCTCAAGAAGCCTGTGTGTGTGTGTGTGTGTGTGTGTGTGTGTGTGTGTGTTGTGTGTATGTGTGTTGCTGTGTAATTTTATCCAACTACACTCCCGGGAGTTCACATAAGACTGATACCTTCCCTTCCTGCTCTGTATCAATTGGACGCAGATCTGGCTATTGTTGCTGGAAGGTTCTTTATTTCTATGCTCTGTCTGTCAACGAAAATTTCACCAGTTCCTCGATGAAATTCAGAGGGGTTTTCCCTCATCTCTTCTCTGTCTCTGTGCCTCCATCTCTGTCTCTCTGTCTCTCAGTCTCTGTCACTCTCTCTCTCTTTCCCTCCCTCCTTCCTCTCCCCCCCGCCCCTCCACTCCTCTGCATGCATTCACGCAGAGTTTGCCTATGTACAGAGGCAGGAGAACCCTAATCATTGCGGCTCCATCTATCTCACCCAGTTGGAGCTCTCCGATGGTCTTCGCCTGGTGACTCTCTTATTGATTTAAGGAGATGGGGGACAGATAAAAGCTCCGAGATCCGAGCTCGATAAAGCCTGCTCAATGCTGCGGGGTCTTCGCAACTTGGAGAGCTGTTGTTGCTGCTACTGCTGTTGCTGAGTCCTGACGTTTTTCATGGGAGTCCTGGTGCCACTAGCCTCCTCCACCTCCCATCTCCCCAGCAGACTCAGCGCCCGGGGCACCATGCCACAATGGTCATGATTTGGATCTTGCTGCTGAGCTTGGTGGATCCCAGCGGGCAGGCACCTTGGCCTCCAGAGCTGGCAGGAGAGGTGACCAGGGCGCCGGGAGACTGCGGCCAGGGTCCTCAGGCTTGCGACCCCAGGCTGCGCAGAGATGCTGGGGGCCGCGGCGGAGTCTATGAACACCTCGGGGGAGCGCCTCGGCGCAGGAAACTCTACTGTGCTACCAAGTATCACCTCCAGATCCACCCCAGCGGGAAGGTCAATGGCAGCCTAGAGAAGAACAGCGTCTACAGTGAGTACCCAATTCTGCTTTCCCTTCCCCTTCCTCCCACTCCCACTCTCCCTTCTGCCCATTCTTCCCCGCGGCTCAGAGCATCCTAGAGAGGCGAACTCTGGTCCTGGGATGTCTCGAGCTCCAAGCAGGGGCGGAAGGATGGGTGGAGGGGGCGTGGAGGGTGGGGAGCGCGGGGGGAGCCGCAGAGAGAGAAGGATGGAGTCCAGGCAGGGCGGGGGCGGGGGCTGTAAGGGAGGGGTAAAGGCAGCATGGTACAGTGGCAAGAGCTTGGGAGTCAGAAGACGTGGGTTCTAATTCCGCTCTGCCACTTGTTCTGCCACTTGTAGGTTCTAATTCCGGCTGGGTGACCTTGGGCAAGTCGCTTCACTTCCTTGGGCCTCAGTTACCTCATCCGGAAAACGGGGATGAAGACCGTGAGCCCCATGTGGGACAGGGACTGTGTCCAACCTGATTACCTTGTATCAACCCCAGTGCTAAGAACTGCGCTGGGCACATAGTAAGCGCTTAACAAATACCGTAACTGTTATTGTTATTATTATTATGGTTCTCTGCCGAGCAGATTGCCTCTAGCTGAGCCAGTAGCAGATTTCCCACGGACCACCCCCGACCCCGGCACTCTGCCTTGGTTCTACGGATTGGAGTAACTTGCTCCTTTGAAACCTCATTTATCCATCTGTCCGCACTGCTGTGGAGAACGGGGGAGAGGAGGAGAGGATACAGAAAGAGAGGGAGACACGGGAGAGCGTACTTTCTTCCCGTGCCCAATACAAGCTATCAGGGTTTCCCGGCGTCTGCCGGCCGGGCGCCTTGAGCTCTCTGGAAGTACTATGTGTTAAATCCAACGTATCATTGTTCTTCACAAATAATACCCTAGAGCTACGGCAGCTCTTTGCCCCCCGCATCCCGGGGGGATCCCCTCTGCCTGCATCCCCGAGAGAAGCGAAGGTGAACGGGTCAGAGGTCTGAAGCCCTCGGGTCGACCTACTTAATTGACGTCGACCCAACCCTGAACAAGCCCACCACCCCGCCCCGAATCTTCCATCCACCCTTCCCTGCCCCGCCTTTTCCTGAATTGAGACAGGCAGGGAAAGAGGAAGATAAGGCTAGCCACCTATTTCCCCTCCCTCCTTCCCTGTTTCTCTTCTATCTGCACTCTTTTCTCACGACCCACTCTGTCCCGCCCACACCGCTGCCACGTGGTCTCCGCCGTATGGATGCAACCAACCAACCAGTCAATCGATCGATCAATCAATAGTATTTATTGAGAGCCTACTGTGTGCAGGGCCCTGAATGAAACGCTTGGGAGAGAGCACAGTAAAGAGGTAGAAAACAAGAACCCTGCCCACAAGGGGTTTGCAATCTAACGGGGAAGACAGACATAAAACTATTTACAAATGGAAGTTCTTAAATAGTTGTGTAGATTGCGATGTTCAAAATTATGAAGAGGTGTTGTGAGTGCACAAAGGGCCAGAATATGTCAAAGTACTGGGATTATAATAGGGAGGATGTAACCAGGAGAGAAGAAAAATTAATCAGAGAAAACCTCCTAGGGGGAGAGGGATTCATATCTGAAGGGGTCCAGAAGAGACACGGGTGACCCGGAGACATTGTAAGAGGACTGGGAGTGGGGGGTGGAGCAAGAAGAGAAGAATAAGGATGAGGAGCACAAACAGGAAGAGAAGGAGGAAGAGAAGGGAGAAGAGGAAGAGAAGAAGGGAGAAGAGGAGGAAAAGGAAGGGAAGTGTGGGGAGGAGAACGAGGGGGAGAACGAGGGGGAAAAGGAAGAGAAGGAAGAGGAAATAATCTCACGGAGCCTGAACCCCGTTCTTCAGTGATCACCCCTCATTCTTTTTTCATTCCCCCCAGCGGCGTCCTTGTTGCAGAGTCAAGGAAGCTGCGGGCACCGTCCTTGCTTGGGTACCAAGAGGATGCTCGTGGGAAGGGCTGGGACAAGCGTGCGGCCGCTAGCTGTCACTATGCTTCTGCCGAACTTTCTGAGGGATTCCTCTTCTCCCTTTCTTCTCTCTTTTGCTCCCTGAATTCTGAGGCCTGAGGGCAACCCCCCCACCACACACACTCTTCTGCACTGTATCTCCTTCCTGCTCTGTATCTCCCCCCGTCCCCCGCGTCTCCCTGCTGGTTGGGACTTTGACTGCAGCGAGTCTGTACCGAGAGCAAGGAGTCTCCCGCACCTCCGGCGTTAACAGTCCCGGCCCCCCCTCGCCCTCAGCCCCAGAATCTGGGGGGCAAAGGCATCCTTTGCCACCCGCTGGCCCGGGCCGGTGCGAAAGCTGCCGAGTCTGGCTGAAGCTGGAGCTTGAGGAAACCCCCAGTTATTAAAGTCTTTTCTAGAACCATCCCTCAAACTTCATTAACTAGGAAGATAGAAACCAGCTGCCACTCTCGTACTTCTCGGGAGCGCAGGAAATGAGGCTCTGAGCAAGAATTGGATTTGGAGGAAAGACAGAAACTTTTCGCACATGGAGCCCTTCCGGACGCCAAAAGGCGCTGATCGGGGGCAGAGGCCTACCCACTTCTGCCACCATCCATACCGGAGATCGTGAGTCACACCTGTCCGGCTGGGCACCCATCTGATCCAGAAGGGCTCTTGCAAAAATCCTGTAGGTGTAACTCTACATTAGAGGTTATGTTTACAAGTCCCTCAACTCTCTCTGGCTATTGGTTTTGCTTTATTGGCTGATGGACAAAGCTTGCCCTTCATGCTGCTGCTGTACAATAAAAAGAGACACATCATGGCCTAGTGGATAGAGCATGGATCTGGGAGTTGAGGGACCTGGGTTCTAATCCCAGCTCTGACACTAGTCTGCTGTGTGACTTTAGGCAAGTCACTTCATTTCTCTGGGAAGGGACTGTGTCCAACCTAATTAACTTCTACTTTCCCCAGGCCTTAATACAGTGCCTGGCACATGGTAAGTGCTTAACAAAAGCCATTAAAAAATAGCTGGCAGTCTACAATCAGATTCAGCAAGCCAACTTTGGTTTTCCTGGCCAATGGTGGTACCCACTAGATGAGCACATCAGGCACAAACTTGGATAGGTTGAACTATGTCATCATCCTTTTTCCATTTGCTTCTCCCGGTCATACTGCCATTGTCTCCAGTGCCCAAGCCACTTTTGAAAGGGCAAGGGCCTTTCAAGATTCTATCCAGGGCTCAGGGTACTGCAGGTTTCCTCCATTTTATCCTCTTACAGACCTTAGTGAGGCTATTGTCTGGAAATGGGTAGCTTTGTTGCCAGTCTCAAAGAGTCAAGCACTCTTGTGTCTTTAAGAAAGGCATTAAAGGGGATTTAAGCTTTTTTATATACATAGGGGATTAGGTGAGCCTCTAGTTCAATGTCAGCTCTTTTCCTTTGAAAACAGTGTAGCAGTCTCAATCAAACACCAGGAATTTGCTGTCTGTGTGGCTGCATTTTCAAGGTTATTATTTCTTTGTATGCACCATATTTTTGCTCTATATAGGCCCTTCCGTGCATCCACCGTGATTTTTTTTTCTGCAAGAGGTTATAATTTACTGTATGTATGAAAAAAATAATAGCTTTTCCAGGTGCACAAAAGTGGACAGCCTCAATCTGATCAACTGGTCTATGTTTTTATTCCCAGGTATCCTAGAGATAACTGCTGTGGAGGTTGGAATCGTGGCTATCAAAGGTCTGTTTTCTGGCCGATACCTGGCTGTGAACAAAAGAGGAAGACTATATGCTTCGGTAAGAGTGGGGGGTGGGGGCGGGGTTTGTACAATATTTGGCTTGAACCTTATGCATCATCCCTTGTATAACAATGTCAGTAATCACCAGATGAATAAACTTAGAAAAACATTTTGACAGCCTTTTCATGGAAACAGTCAAAGAAATGAAAATAAAAATTGGTCTCAGAATTTTCACAAACACAAATCCTAGATGGCACATCAAGTCTCTTAATTCTATGGGAAAGGTACATCCTAAGGATTACTTGGATTTAACTTGTCAATTTTAATCAAAGGGAAAGTTCTATTCAAACCAGTATTTCTTAGCCATCTGTCATGGAAAATAGAGATTTATGAAGCAATCAGAAGTATCAGATTTTATAACTAGACAAGGAATGGTAAGCACTTAGTACAGTGCTCTGCAAACAGTAAGCACTCAATAAATATCATTAATTGATTAATAGGACACCACCGATTCTCAGCAGCATTGGTGCAGAACGATCTAGAAGGCATGGCTCCCTCACAATAAAAAGTCTTCCTTTGACTCTCATGGGCAGCAGCACATGTTTTTTTGAAGAAAAATTGTGTAGAGTAAAATACATAGAACTATGTGACATTTGCTGCCTGCAACTAGTTATTAAATTCAATTTTGTTTATTTAAACAGTGTGATACATCAGAGCTATGGGAAGTTTTCCATACACATATAACTTTGGTAACCTAATTATTGTCATGCATGAGAACAATTGAGTTAACTTAATATTTTCCTCTGTCTAGTACTTCCTATTTTCTAGAAGAAACCCAGGATAATTTTTGTCCTTTCCAGCAAAGGCAAGAGGGATGTAATAAGAGAATGGTTCTAAATTGCTCTCTTACACTGTGGCTTTGTCAAATATTTCTATTTATTTTTATAAATGAAGCACACAAAAATGCAATACACCAATTATCTACTTTGCCTAATTCTAGCAGAGACAGAGGCAGAGTTTTGCTTTCAATATGATCTATTTATACACTCCCTACTGTTGGTGAATTACCTTAAATGCAAACTAAAACTTTACAAAATTCAACAATGCTACAAAAAATAAATTCAGCATTTTCTGGGAGTTTTTTTTTCATAATGGTCTTGGCTTACATCAATGATACACTGTCCTGTTTCATATTATTGCCTATTCTTTTCTTGCGTCTAAATGATAGTTCCAAACTTCATGTCTCTTCATAGGAAAGAATTGCCCTGGTCATTTACCATCTCCTACTTTTCCCACCTACTCCTATCCATATCTTGTTCATTTTCTTTCAGGAGAAAAGAAGCCATGTGAAAGAAGCCAAACTGTGCATTCTATAATTTTCAGACACAAAATATCAACTGAGGAAAAAGTGACCCTTCATATAGTACCCTTATCTAGATTAAGATTTGAGGAAGAAGTCAGAAGGGACCACCAGTTTCTGTGGCTCCTCTTAATTACTAATATTGCCAGCTTTAACTCTGTCACAGTGATTTTATGTCCCTGGGTAAATAGGCAACAACAGCCCCAAACCTCATTTGAGTTGAGCTCTATTGCTCAGCCCTGGACATTTAAATAATAATAATAATAATAATAATCACTCAATATGTACCAAGCACTAAACTAAACAGCAGAGTAGGTACAAGATAATCAAATTATGCAAAGTCCCTGTCCCACATGGGGCTCAGAGTCTAACTGGGCGGAAGAATAGACATTTAATTCCCATTTTATAGGTATACAAACTGAGGTACCCAGATGTTACTTGTCTTAGATCACACAGCAGGCAAGAGGAAAGTCCTGAATGCTGAGAGATTGCCTCAAGCTTTGTTGAATGAAGAAAAAAAAGGCATATTGCAGGTATCTGTAGAGCTGCGCTATGCAGAGCCAGAAATATCCAGAGTAGAGAGAAGGAGATAGAGAGTAGAATAACTGAATCTGGAATCAGAAATCAGTTTTCTCTCACTTTCATTCAATTTTATTTTTAAATGCTTACTGTGTTCAGAGCACTGTACTAAGTGCTTGAGAGAGTACAATATAACAATAAACAGTGACATTCCCTACCCATGTGTATTATGTGCAGGAGTGTAACCAAAATAGATCTGTGACATGAGCAGTAAATCCACAGACATGCTGAAAAGTGTATGAGTTCATCCTGGTTGGTCAGATGTCATTGGCTTTTTCCACTGGCTTTCAAGCATACAATCACCTTGCCCCCTCCTATTTTACCTCACTGATTTCCTACTACAACCCAGTCCACTCACGTCACTCCTCTACTACCAACCTATTCAGTGTACCTTGGATCTTGTCTATCTCATCACCAATCCCTTGCCAACTATCTCACCACCAATCCCTTCCCTTGCCTCTGGCCTGGAACTTCCACCCCCTTCATATATGACAAACCACCATTCTCCTCACCTTCAAAGTCTTATTAAAATTACATCTCCCCCAAGAGCACTTCCCCAACTAAGTCTTCATTCTCCTACTCCCTCTCCCTTCTATGTCACCCTTGCATTGGAGCTATGTCCTTTAAGCATTTGATGTTCAGCCCAACCTCAGCTACACGTCACTTATATACATAGCCAAAATTCATTTTAATGTCTGTCTCCCACTCTAGACTGTACGCTTCTTATGGACAGGGGACATGTGTACCAGCTCTGTTTTATTGTATTCTCCCAAGTATTTGGTGCAGTGCTTTCTACAAAGTAGGCCCTCAATAAACACAATTGATGGATTGAAGTCAGGCCAAGTCGTTAACTACAAGAAATATCTGGAAATAGAATTCATTTGTTCATTTTGTCACCAAGTTTGGATACTAGGGCCAGGAAGATTTCTACTTTTTCTGAGAACACTTCTGATAAAAAGTACCTCTTTCTTCCATTTGAAGTTAGTCTAGTAGTTATGTGTGTCTCAAGTATATTTGACCTTAAATAGTTCCCTATCGAGTTACCTGAATGGATCCTTCCAGACAGATCTCTAGAAAACTTCAGCTAGTGCTGAATGCAGTGACCCAGTTACATCTGGGCCCCATTTCTTCACAAGCTCCCTTTTCATTTCTAGAGAAGGTTGAGGTGTTGGTTTTCATGTAAGTAATTTGGATCCTTGTTCCTTAACAATAACTTCTCTTCCTATAAGTTTCCTGACTGAAGGAACACTTATTTTTATGGTCTCCACTGAACTTAATGAGGAGTCAGAAGACCTTAATTCTGCAAAAGAGCCCAAGTCCAATGACCTTCAAGAGAGTACTTCAGATATGAATGGGACTGGTCTATATTTATTGTACTTATTTTCTGTTATGCATGCTCTCACAGGATATGTGTGGATTTGGTACGTTTTTACGAAGGAATATAGTTTTTTCAGATTACAAAAAAATTCTAAAACAAAACTATTCTTTCCACTCAATCAATGTTATTTATTGAGCACTTATTGCATTAAGTGCTTAAGGAGAGTACAATAAAGTTAGTAAATATATTCCCTGTCCACAGTGAGCTTACAGTACAGAATCTCATTATAGTCCCATTAGAGAAGCAGCGTGGCTCAGTGGAAAGAGCACAGGCTTGGGAGTCAGAGGTTGAGGGTTCAAATCCCAACTCTGCAACTTGTCAGCTGTGTGACTTTGAGCAAGTCACTTAACTTCTCTGTGCCTCATTACCTCATCTGTAAAATGGGGGTGAAGACTATAAGCCTCCTGTGGGACAATCTGATCACCTTGCAACCTCCCCAGGGCTTAGAACAGTGCTTTGCACATAGTAAGCACTTAATAAATGTCATTATTATTATTATTACAAAATGGCAAGAAAGACTCTCAGAAGATACAGAGCCACCCATATCATCCTTCATCCTCATAATGTTGCCATTTGAATTACTGTTCCTTTCCCTTTTCATATTGGCCCCTGAACCCCGATTCTCCTGGTTTTAGCTCTAGATTCCCAACCACTCCATTCTTCTAATCCAATAGCCGTTTTCATCTCTTAAATGAGAGTTATGATCTCCTTCCTTTAAGTTAGTTTTTGTAAGTCACTCAAATGCTCAGGTCAGCATCTAGGAACTGCTTGCCAATGTTGTTTCCCAGCAGCTGATAGCTGTGATTTGCCTTTACAGGAAAGCTATAATGCAGAGTGTGAGTTTGTAGAAAGGATCCATGAGCTGGGCTACAACACGTATGCATCACGCCTGTACCGAACTGTGCCTAATAGAGCGGGCACCAGGCGCAAAGCTAGTGTCGAAAGACTCTGGTATGTCTCCATCAATGGAAAAGGCCGACCCAGAAGGGGCTTTAAAACCCGCAGGACACAGAAATCCTCCCTCTTCCTGCCCAGGGTACTGGACAACAAAGATCATGAGATGGTTCGGCTATTCCATATGAATGTTAAGTACAGAGAGAGCCTACTGAAACCTCCCAGCAAGAATCAGAGGAGGAGAAGAGGACATCAATAGGATATTCAGCAAGCTGAGACAAGCCAGAGAAAAACCCAAGAGCTTCTAGAGAATGAACCACTGTGACTCTAAGATGGAGATCCCCTTGGACATTTTTGATATGCTGTATGTAAACTTGGACATCACATCAGACTTATTTACTTTTAGATGTTTTAGACTTATTACCTGTTGTTAATACATGCAACATCCAATAAGACACATTCCAATGTAAATTAGCTGGATGTCATTGTTTTGTCAATGGCTTTCACCAGGGCCTTCCACCATACTTGAAAAAAAAAAGTCAAAAAACAAACATGGTTTCGGTTGTAGCTTATTACAGTGCATTTCCTAAATTGTCATCGTCTTTCTACTTTTTGCCTTACTGCTCCCCATTCCATCTCCGGTATCCTGCCAAAGTTTTAACCAAATAATCTGTTTCAAGGGAGCAAGTACGGCACTTTCGCAATCCTTTCAGTTCTTTCACAATAGAAGGACTAAATCCAAGTTATAAAGGACTGGAATGGGGGAGGATATGAGAACTGATTCAAGTTGTAATGACCATGTATTTATTTTGACCTTTGTTTTGATTAGTAGTGGCTATCAGTTCTCTCACCTGAAGTTCAACTAATCTGGGGTTTTAAGATTATAGAGAATTAAATACTTCCAACATCAATATACATTTGTTAGTTGGGGTTTGGAGTTAATATGAAATAAAAACATTAAAATTTTGTATCCTATTTTGTAATGAAACTGTGAAAAATATAATATTTTAATTAATCTATTCATGACTGTTTGAAGCAGTCTATTTATTTTAAGCCAGAATGTGATGCTAACACCAAAATTGCATCACTACTTATTGTAAACATCTACTTCAGGAGGTTAGTGACATATTCTCAGAAATTTGCTTTGGGCTAAGTTCGCAGTATAAACCCCAATTCCTGAAAATCCTTATTTTCCAAAATGAATATATCACTTGTCTGCCCAAAACGTTGTAAAGAGGCAGAAAGAAAAAGCAGTTAACACCTTTCATTATTGTGCTTCAAACATACTTTAGTGGATTTCCAAGAATAATAATAATAATGTCGGTATTTGTTAAGCACTTACTATGTGCCAAGCACTGTTCTAAGTGCTGGGGTAGATACAAGGTAATCACGTTGTCCCATGTGGGGCTCACAGTCTTCATCCCCATTTTACAGATGAGGGAACTGAGGCACAGAGAAGTTAAGTGACTTACCCAAAGTCACACAGCAGACAAGTGGTGGAGCCAGGATTAGAACCCATGACATCTGACTCCCAAGCCCATGCTCTTTCCACTGTCACGCTGCTTCGAAATTTGGTTCTTAGTAGTGCTAATGTGATGTCACAACTAGGAAGGAATTGCTGTTCTCAACTTACCTCACTTTTCCTCAGAGATCTTTTACAATGATTTTGAGCCTGTTTTCTCTCTTTATATCAACAAAATCTGATAAACAAGAGGCTTCACAGTGAATCCTGGAAAATGATAACTGTGTCATGTCAATAGCAGCTTTAAAAAAAAAGCTTCGATCAAAAAAAAATCTATCAGGCAGCTAGTGGCATTGAACAGGTTTTCAAAAGTCTCTGGCATCTTTCAGAATATGTCCTCCTGGGTGGGTATTTAGCTAGTAATTTTTTGTTCAAAGAACTTGTGGCAGAGTGCTTTTTTCCATAAGACTGGTATTTGGAAGCCCTATATTCTGCCAGCATTCTGTGGTACTTAGAATGAAAAGAAATATGCTTGTAAGATGCGATTGCTTTGCGATCATTATCTTAACATTGTCACTGCAAAGCATTACTACTATTTTAAAAAAATTTGTTATGTATGGCAAAGCGTAAAAATGAATTGAGAATGCAGATATGACATGCAGAATATACTTTTAAACATGTTTCCAAAAGCTAAATGAGTTTAGATGTGTTTTAACTTGAAGAGCCACCAACACACAGAGGCAAAAGAGAAACAAGGCTGGTAAGACTGTTCAATTACCTACAACTTTTTTGTTTCATACTAAATTGAAATGAAATGTATCAGTTTGAAAGGATAAAAGCAAATCATATTTCATTTAGAAAATGCTATCAATCTTTAACATTTCTAAGGATTTTCAGTGCTCCAGTTACCACATTGCATTCACAGACACAAGGAACTATTATTACTCCAAAGAAACTGTTGTGGGCACTACTGTGCCAATAATCTGTCTTTTAAAGAATCCCACACACTCATTCTCATTCTTTTCTTTTAATCCCTCCTTTTTTCCCATTGAAAGCAGCTTATTTCTTTTCTTTTGCAAAGAAAATGAAACAATAAAAACTAGTTTTATATAAAATTGGTCCAAATGCAATCTGCCTATTGAGCTAGCTGTTCAGAGCTTAAGTTAAGAGTTTAACTTTCTTTTTATCAACCAGGGTGCTTTCCTGGTCTTAGTTATGTGAATGAAGCCCAAATATCTGCCCTCCTAATTGACTTGAAGTCAGAGCTGTGTGTCTGGGGACAAAGTTTGACTTAGGCCATGTAAGGTTTTCCCACTGTCTTAGCCCCCTGTGTGAAAGAGGCAGAACTAGATATATTGAAGATCAGATTTCATCTTTAACCCTGAGTTGCCAGGTTTCCGTGGGTTTGGTTTTAGCCCTCAGGCTACTTGGAGGTACTTTTTATGGTTTCATTTGAAAGAAGCTGATCAACAGTCATTTGGAAGTGCTTTTCAGCCCTTGTGGTCTTCCTGGATGACACCCACATTCTTCTCCTGGACAAATGCTTTATTGTACAATGTGCGACAAAAGGAAACATTGCATTTGAGTTACCTTCCTTGATGGTTTTTAGCAAATGGCACATAGGTGCTGCACAGACTTTAAATCTATACTTAAAGTGAATATGAGAGGTGAGGAATACAACTAAATTAGTCCATCTTGGGTAGTTTCTGGGTTTGTACCCACTGACAAAGATTAATCTTTAAAGACGTGTAATCCAAAGCTCCCCTATTTGAGAACCTGGGGTTAGAGCTTGCCTTACATGGGCTAATTTGTGGGTACGAAATTAATGTGGGAAGAGTTTAGTATTAGGTAGTAGCTCAGTGCCATGAAAACTCAGATTTTAGTAACTATTACAGTTATTCTACTATTTAATTTAAACTATTCTGGTTATATTCTCTGCCCTCCATATTTAGTAAAAGAAACAAGAGTCATGACTGCACAGAGCAAACTGACCATCAGATCAAAAAATAAATGGGAATCATATGCCTTGATGGTGCTACAGGTATCTGACTGGTTACATGACATTAGAGAGACTTAGCATTAGTACTTTTCACCTGGAAGGGCTCAAAAAACATTTAAGGTGGTGCAGAAAGAAAATTTCAGCTGAGGGAATTACATTCTTGTATAAAGCTCCTGACTGGCCCAAGAGTTTTCTTGACTGACAGCTGCTCCCTCTCACAATGCTAAGCAACTCTGTGCTCTCCTCCATACACCCTATAGCAAATCTGTCTCAAGACAGGAAGGGCCATGGACCTCTGTCCGATAAAGAGGCTGTCCTTGTGATTGGAGTCCATCTCTGACTTCTGTTCCATCAGAGACTCCTGTCTCCATGGAGATCTCCAATAAGAGATTGTTACTTTTAATGACCCTCAGACCCCAATATTGGTAAAGTTCAGCTTTGTCTTTTGCCACTCCCAATTTTCTTCTAGAGAGGAAAGAGTGGTTTCACAGACTCAGAAGAGAGGGCTAGCTTTGTGGAAAAGGGATTTCCTTGTGTTCTTTTTACCTTTACCAAATGCACGTATTTCTGGTTTTACTCACAAGTCATCTCCTCAACATTTCTGGTGACACTGATGACACTTTTTGAATGGGGATGGACTCACACATTCTCATCCCCACCACAAAATGCTGCCAGAAGTTCAGTGAAGGGTAGGCATGCATAAATTCAGGGCATGATGGGAATTTGGGGCTGCCAGACCCAAAATGAGGGGAGGGAGATTTCTGGTACTCTTCAAAGTTAAGTACCATGAGATTTGGAAGGGACTGGGGAAAGGGATGGGGACCAGAGTCTCAACAAATAAGTACTTCCTTCTTCACATCTTCTCTTGTGCTTTGCTGAACCTCTGTAGGTAGGACCACTTGGAGTAGGATAAAATGCTTGGTGAAGTCCAAGTTTCATCTGACTTCATTTGTAAATTGACATAGGCTCCTACATCACAGGGACCTCAGTAAAAGTAACTAAGTAACTATCTATTGTACTCTCCCTAGCACTTAGTTTAGTGGTCTGCACCCAGTAAGCCCTCAAGTGATTGATTGATAATGGTGGCATTTGTTAAGCACTTACTATGTGCCCAGCACTATACTAAGTGCTGGGGTAGATACAAGGATGATAAGGTTCCCAACAGAGGGAAAACAGATACTGAATCCCCATTTTGCAGATGAGGAAACGGAGGCACAGAGACATTAAGTAACTTGCCCAAGGTCACACAGCAGACATGTGGTGGAGCCAGGATTAGAACCCAGGCACCCTGGCTCCCAGGCCCATGCTCTTTCCACTAGGCCATGCTGCTTCTCAAAGCAGTACAACTGATTGATAAGAATGAGGTAAAATGTATTGGTATCAAGAAACGTGTTGAACAAGTTGAATACTGGAAAAGCTAAAAATCTGCCAAATTGATTGCTTTTTAATGTGCTTTCTGATGAAGAGAATTATTTTCTCATTCTTAATATAGTGAGCATGTTTTATTTCATGAGAAAACATTCCTTGTTGCAGTACCATTATCCAGAAACTTATCTCTTTTGCCCAGAAGCAAAAAACTCCTAGAACAGCATCACTGAACCACAGTAATTTTGATTTCATAAGTGTGATGTTTGTTAAACACTTACTACGCCAAGCACTGTACTAAACGCTAGAGTGGGTACAAGACAATCAAGTTGGACACAGTCCCTGTCTCACATGGAGTGGCTATCAAAGCAATATCCTTTTGGGGCCCTACGTATGTAAGCAGCTGGATTTTAACAAAGTTCTGAAATGCCTCTGATGTAGGACTACTGATGAAGATGATTTTAGCTTCATAATACTTGAAGAAAAATACCTTGGAAAATATGATCAATGAAGGGATGCTTGAGAAGATGCTTTTTTAAAAAAATAGTTCAGACAGAAAGAGAAGAGTAGGTAGTATAATGATTGTCTGCCTGGATACATATATCCATGTGGTTTGGTAAGAAGCTAAGGTGAATAGGGTGCAGTTTTTGCTTTTAGTTTCCCATCCCTGCTTCCTTTTCTATTTTGGAAACATCTATGGAGACAAAAAGTTTTCTGTATAAGACAAACTACTGAGTTCTTCGACTTCTTTTATTTTTAGGCATTGTAAATGGGCCCCTGAACCCTTCCATGGAGCTCAAGTTCCGATGCCTCCTGTTTCTTTTCAGAAGGCTTGAAGGATTTGGAAAGGTGAACAAGCAGATCTATAATTAAAGACCAGTGGCTGGTAACCTTTCCTTTTTGTTAGCATTCTCAGGCCAACGCCAGATATAGATAGTTAAAGAAAACTGGATCCCATTTTAGTTTGGCAATAGTTTAAATGCCTCTATGGCATAGCAAAAGACCCTCCCCTTGTATCTAAAGAAATGTGTGCAGACTGTAATATTCTCTTCTGAGTTTCAGCCCTATTTCAGAGAAAAAAAAAAGTTTGTTGCTTGTTTTCAAAAAGCAAGGGGAAAAATCAGATGAGTCCATTACAAACAGGACCACTCCATAAATGAGGGGCACAAATCTTCACTTGAATCTTATTTTTGAAGCTTTGTTAGTTGATGGGATTGTAAATGCAGAACATTCAGGTCAAAAACACTGCTAAATCTCTTAATGTGAAATGAGGAGAGAGTGTAATTATGTGGTGCTGGTGAATTCAAAGAAACCTTGAGTTAGACTAGTTTAAAAGAAGCAGTCACTGGCGGATGAATGAGTCTCCCTGGCTCTCAATAGGGCTCTAAAGGGCTGGATCTATAGTGCATACAAACGGCCACAGCCCCCCTTAAGGCACCATGAGGCTGGGATTGTTTGCCCTTCTGAGAATCAGCCTGCAAAGTCTTCTTGTGGGAGTTCTTTTTAATAAAGTAAATAAAAAAACCACCCAAACAATTCCCAATGTTAGCCAGGGGGCAGATCTGGGCCCTGCCCATTGTCCTGTATTTTACAGTCATTAGCCTCCACCTCCAGACTGACCTGGCCTTGTCTGACTGCTAGTCTTGGACCAAGTGGCTGTTTGGGGAAGAGAAGGTAAACCTGCAGGGTCCACTAGTGCTAACAGCCAGGAGTGCCACTCCTGCTGCATCGCCGTTTTGGCTCCCCGCTTCTATTAGAGGAAGATAAGTTAGGGACATGGAGAATGACCAAAAACCTTTGCCAATAGGGTTTCAGAGGGCCCCTAAATGCCTGGAAACTCCTCATAGACTAGGCTTTCTAAAGATGAATGAGACTGAACAAGTTGGAAGTCTGCAAGCCTCCTCCAAGGTGGTTAAACTGGAGTATGGTTGGTATACATTAACAAACAATGGAAATCAATTGCTGATTAGTGAATAGTTGACTGAGCAACTGTGGTGGCTTTTTGTCCAGGGTTTAGACATTTCTTAAAGGGGAAAGCAGTTGAACAGAACACAGCTCTAGAAGCTGAGTTTATTGATCTCCAGTAGTTTGTCTGCTTTCCTGAATCTGCTGGCTCACTTTTCTTACGTGCTTAGCACTTGTGCAAGCTGGAAGAGTAAGGGGTGGAAGAGGTTGGAATTCTCTGAACCAGGTTAACCCTTCTTTTCCCCAGCTACTGATCTAGCCTGAGAATCCTGTGTTGCACGGCTGGACCCTCCAAAGGGGAAAAAATAACTTGCATAACCCATGCACTACTTCCTCTCCATTATTCCAGGTACTGAGACCACTCCATCAAATACATCCCATGAAGCACTTTAGGGGTGTTCACTAGCAATAAACCACTTTTCATTAACCCTGCTGGCATGTACATGCACCCAGGGACAAACACAAAAAACTACTCCATAAGTTTGTAGTACAGTAGCCCTTCAGGTCAAAAATGACAGCACCTATGAGAATCTTGAATGTCTTTGAGAGAGAGTCTCTTGCACATAGTACACACACACAAACAGATGCATATGTACACATCCTCTTAGGTGCTACAAAAGTGAAGTCTGGCATAAGCCCTTCCAGATAATACATCAATGGAGGAGTTGAAAAACTGTAGGTTTGTTGGACCACAAACATCATAAACACACAGCACATGTTCATAAAGAAGCTGAAATCACCATTTACTACTCCCAGAAGACATCAAACATTTCCCAAATTTCCCTAATTTGATTCTATCGATTGACATGAGCAACCAAAGAATTGATGTTATTCAGGAACAGTTGTTCTTCCAGAAAAGTAAGGAGGGTAAAAATGGAAGTAAAAAAGATTCTCAAATATAATTAAACCTGACAAATGGGCTTACTGAAGCTCACACAGTATTCTTTATGTCTCTTTCCCCTTTTTAATTCTCATCAGGAAGCATCTTTGAATTTGAATTAATGCTTGCTTATTAAAGAACTTCTCCTGATCTTTTTTTAAAATAGTATTTGTTAAGCCCTCACTATGTGCCAGGCATGGTACAAAGCACTGGGATAGATACAAGCTAATTCATTCATTCATTCAATCATATTTATTGAGGGTTTACTGTGTACAACACACTGTACTAAGTACTTAGGAGGAGTACAATATAATAATAGATACATTCCCTGCCCACAAGGAGCTTACAGTCCAGAGCTAATCATGTTGGGCACAGTCCCTGTCACACATGAGGTTCACAATCTTAAACCCCATTTTACAGATGAGGTAATTGAGGCACAAATAAATTAATTGATTTGCCCAAGGTCACACAGCAGACACATGACAGAGCTGGGATTAGAACCCAGATCTTTCTTACTTCCAGGCCTATGCTCTATCCACCATGCCATACTGCTTCTCTTTAATGACTATAAAATAAAGCTCATATCTTTCTTCTAACCTTATCATCAAACCAGCCTCTTTCTCTTTCCTATATCATCTCCTCTATCCCTGAATTTAGCAGTAGACACTTCCCATACCTCACCTCACTGATTTGAACTTCTGGTAAATCCTGAGTTTGGTAAATATAACAAACAGTTTAAGAAAGCATTCCTGGGATGATGTGACAATTAAATTCTGATTAGGGTGGTGAAATGAATTTAACATTTTGTCATAAAGACACTTGCTTGTTTGTTTGTTTTTTCTGAGTCCCTTCAGGTCACACCTAACCACTGAAATAAATGGTCTCTTAGATGTCTGAATATATGACTGGCATTTTTCTTATGCACTTTTGTGTGTGAATAAGAATTTCTCAATCCATTTACTCTTCTTATTTCTTCATTAATAATAGCTGAGGTATTTGTAAAGTGCTTACCATGTGCCAAGCATTCTGTTAAGCACTCGGATAGACACAAGATAAGCAGGTCAGGCATAGTTCCTGTCGCATATGGGGCTCACATTATAAAGGGGAAAAGAGAACAGGTATTGAATCACCATTTTACAGATGAGAAAACTGAATAATAATAATAATGATGGCATTTATTAAGCTCTTACTACAAGCAAAGCACTGTTCTAAGCACTGGAGAAGTTACAAGGTGATTGGGTTGTCCCATGGGGGGCTCGTAGTCTTAATCCCCATTTTACAGATGAGGTAACTGAGGCACAGAGAAGTTAAGTGAAGTGAAGTGACTTGCCCAAGGTCACACAACAGGCAAGTGGCAGAGCTAGGATTATAACCCTGGGCCCCTGACTCCCATGCTCGTGCTTTTTTCACTAGGCCATACAGTTTCCCATTGTTGTCATCTAAGTAACTTTGTTAAAGACTTGAAAACTTTCAGTGATCACCTGGTACCTCCTTAAATATTATCACTGTCATTTCTATACCTCCCTACTCCCCCCCACAAAAGAAAGATGTCTCAATTAATTATAATTCATAAGGGCACAGAACATGTCTGCCAACTCTGTTGTATTTTACTTTTCCAAGCACTTAATACAGTGTTCTTCATACAGTAAATGCTCAATGAATTTGATTGATTGGTTGATATGGGAAAACAAATAAGACAGAGATGCAATAATAAATCAGTAAAATCATTAGAAGGAGACTGTATAAATCCTGTGGAATAGAAACATGGGCTAAATTCTCCTACTTCTGGGTAAACCTTAGAGCTCTCTTAAGGGACTGGAAGCTTCTCAAAGGCAGGGTTCATATCTACTAACTCTATTGTACTCTCCCAAGAACTTATTATTATGGAACCTGCAGATGTAACCATATGCATCTTAACTGAGCCTTCAAATGGAACTGGTCCATGTCCCTAATGCTGGGATTCTTGTCATATTCATTCATTCATTCATTCATTTGTATTTATTGAGTGCTTACTGTGTGCACAGCACTGAAGTAAGTGCTTGGGAAGTACAAGTCGGCAACATATCTTGCTGAATTCAGACATACTACCCACACACAGAGAGAAATAGCTCTTACCCCACTCCACATGTTGAAAAACGGCAACACTTCAGAATGGATAGGCTACTTATAAGACTCATTCACAAAAAAGAAAGCAGGTGCAGAATTTAAAAGGGTTTTGATTTGGTATACATATTACTGTACTTGCAAACTAACAGAGAAGCCACTGAAGCAGGTGCAGGAGTAATCCTGGGGTTACCTCTCCTCCTTACCCACAATTTTCTGTCAACCACAGTTTTTGGGGGGGCAGGCTTAGAGTACAAGGCAAATGATGTAATTATGGGGTTCCCTAAGGTCTGGAGGAGCCCCATAATTACATTATTTGTCTTATACCAGAAGTCTCTCTGGAGCTCCAGTGCAACCAGGCCAGTGTAGTCATGGTCCCAGAAGTGTGTGTACACCTACGTCCAGTTTGGCTCTGGCTTATTTCCAGTTCATTCAGTGTAACTTGGGAGCTGGAGCCTAAATCAGATTGGGTCTCTTCCTTTAGAGTGTATGCTCTTTGTGGGCAGTGAACATATCACTTCTTGATTCCGTACTTCCGAAGCACCTAGAACAATGCACTGCACCAAGTGGGCTACACCAAGTATAGGTTTGGTAGGCGTTGGTGCCATGCCCAGATTTTCTGTCTGTTCAGAGAATCTTTGGCCTCTCCTGAAAGCAGGAAAATGGACTAGATGAAGTCACAAGACTCCTCGTAACCCTGTCCCCATTACAGTCCACCAAGAATGCCATCATGCAGCTCATCAAAAAAGAAGAAGAAAAGATTGCAGCATTTGTTAAGTGCTTACTATGTGCCATGCATCACACTAAATGCTGGGGAAGATATAAGAAAATTACATCGGAGACCATATCTGTCCCCCATGGAGTTGACATGGTATGGGACAAATCAAACATCAATCAATCAATTTATTGAGCACCCACTGTGTGCACTAAGTGCTTAAACATCAGACATGGAGAGGAATCTGGGATTTTTCCCACACCAAATGGAGGCTTTGGCCTCTACTCACAAGTCGAGACTTCTCTCTGTGGTAATCTCTGTTGTGACTCCAGCAAGAAGGCAGGAGCAGCAACTGAGGCTACCCTGGCTGTGGTGTTTGTGGTGGCTGCTGGCCCAAGAACCTGGGGGTCCCTCCTGCTTGCCTCCTCCCCTCCCATAGCAGCCTCAGAGAGTGGAATGGTCAGAAAGAAGGACCAACTCTGAATTGACCTCTTTTTTCACCCCTTGTTGCCTACTGAATATCAAGAAGTAATACTAGTAATAGCATTTTATTGAGCACACACTGGGTGAACTGTACTGTATTTCGAGGTTTACATTAGCTCCAGGAACCCAGTGAGACTTTGGTGAGCAGAGCCAACATCAAGTTTATGTGAGAGCTCTATGAGGTGAGGTCCCTTTCATAAACTGCCTTCTACACCCAGAGCCTGGGTAGTCCATAAAGTTTTCTGATTATCTATACTCTGGCTTGCTTGAATGTATCACTTATGCACTTGGCTGTATATCCCTTAAGCAATTTGTTACTCATCTAAGCCTCACAGCACTTATGTACACATCCTTATACTCTACTATTTACAATTTACAATGTATGCCTCTCCCTATAGACTCTAAGTTCATGTGGGAAGGGATCTTATCTACCAATCTGTATTGTTGTTTCCGAAGTGCTTAGTACAGTATATCCCACACAGTAAGTGCTCAAAAAATACCACTGATTCATTCATTCATTCAATTGTATTTATTGAGTGCTTAATGTGTGCAGAGCACTGTAGTAAGTGCATTGATTGATTGATTGGGAGCACAAATCCACTTAGCAGCAATATGCATATCCAACTATGGACAGTCAGGAAGGTAAATCAAATCAAACTCTAGAATTCAAAGTGGGGAAATGGTATCATTTCAGTTCAGATCTAGACCACCAACATTATTTCAAAGTGAATACTCTTTAGGAATTTGTCTGCAAATTGTGGCTTACTGGTGCTTACCAATCTGAAAAGGGTTGCTTTAACTGCTTAATCTACAATTTTATTTTTCAGAAATCCCAGTTCCGCCAATTGTCAGCTCTGTGACTTTGGGCAAGTCATTTCACTTCTCTGGGCCTCAGTTACCTCATCTGTAAAATGGGGATTAAGACTGTGAGCCCCACGTGGGACAATCTGATCACCTTGAAACCTCCCCAGCGCTTAGAACAATGCTTTGCACATAGGAAGTGCTTAATAAATGCCATCGTTATTATTATTATTATTAAGCAAGGTCGGTCTCTGAAGCCAAATGCTGCAGCACAACCAACCAACCAGCAGAGGGAGAAGAAGTTAAATAGAACCACATCTCTCCTTCCATCCAGCTCCGAATGAGAGGCTGCTGTCGTTGCATTACGGAATTAACACCCCAAACAGTACCAGGAAAAGCCACGCTGTTATTTGCATAATGAAGAAAATAATCCTGGAAACGTCCTGGATTGCAGCTTTAAAAGCCTAATGAACAAGGGCAAACCCGAAATGGGGTCAGAGTGGGGAGGGAATGTGCCTGTTTATCATTATGTTGTACTCTCCCAAGGGCTTAGTACTGCACGCAGTAAGCGCTTGATAAATATGATTGAATAAATGAATGACTGAAATACCTAAACTTCATGCCAATAGATTAAATGGGGATTCTTGATGCTCCTTGCTATAACCCATGATTAAAAGAAGAACAATCTCACTTACTGTTCCTCTGGAAAGAGCCTAAGACTGTTGGTATGTTTGGTTCTGTTCTCTGTCTCCCCCTTTTAGACTGTGAGCCCACTATCGGGTAGGGACTGTCTCTATGTGATGCCAATTTGTACTTCCCAAGCGCTTAGTACAGTGCTCTGCACATAGTAAGCGCTCAATAAATACGATTGATTGATTGATTGATTGATTGATTGAATTGCATCAGGGCTCTATTGTAGGCCTGGAGAAGTCAGAACACCTCTATGAGCTTCATTTTCCCCAGCTGTAAAGTCGGGATGAAACACTCACCTGCACCCTCCATCCTACTTCACTATCTACTTTATTATGACCAGAATGATGGTAGTTGTAGGCATGAAAAAGATGGTAGGGAGAGTAAAACTTTATTAAATATTCTTCCCTCTGGAGAATAATACTAATAATTGTGGTATTTGTTAAACATGCACTATGTGCCCATCACATACTAAGCACTGAGCTTGGAGCAGCATAATAAGTCAAACAAAGCCCATGTCCTGCATGGGGCTCACAGTCTAGGGAAAGAGAAAAGCCAACATTGAATCCCCACTTTACAGAGGAGGAAACTAAGGCACAGAGCAGTTAGGTGACTTGCTCAAGGTCACCCGGCAGGCAAATGGCAGAGCCAGGATTAGACAGGCCTATATCTGGACAGAGGGGTGGCTCACTAGCAAGCTGGAAATAGCGTCTTCATTTGTTGCAGAGCTCCTGAGAGGAGTGTAAGTTTATCGGGGGAAAGGAGAATATTTACCAACTGCTTGTCCCAGTTTCACATTCATCTTTTCCTGCTTCTAGAAACATGCAAAGAACAACTTGCTGAAGTGAAAGAAAATGCATGGAGGGCAGAGATCAAGACTAATCTATTGTATTTTCCCGAGTGCATAGTACCATGCTCTGCACATAGCAAGTGCTCAATAAACACTATTAATTGATTGTTGGATAAGCCAGAACCATGCAGAAGGCTGCAACGGTAAAACACGAAGTGCTGGCGTGGCCGTTCTGGTGTGAATTCTACCAGTGCAGACACTTTTTTGATTTTCCTTTGGCAGCAAGTGTAGCAGACTTTGGACCAGACCCAGGAGGCGCATGGTCAGAGCTGGGCAGGGACAGAGGGCAAAATAGGCTATGCGCCCTCAGCTCCCCCTCTTCTGGCTAGAGGAAATGGTCCCTTGCCCAGCTCGGGGTCCTGTGAGGTTTTGATCATCCTCACCACGCCTCAAGGAAGGGGGATTCCTCCCCACAGCAATCACTCAACCCAAACCCAGGAAAAGCATTTTGAAAGCTTCACTCCCACACCTGAATCCAACTGCACAATGTCCGACTGCTGCCACTCCACCAGCTGTGGAAGATTTAAATGCCTGGCCAGGCCAGTAGAAAAGTCATTTTATTTTCATCCCAAGAAGCAGCATGGCCTGGTGGAAAGAGCATGAGTCTGGGAGTCAGAGCACCTGGGTTCTAATCCTCTCTCTGAAAATTACTTTGCCAATTGTTAGCTGTGGAACCCTGGGCAAGTCAATTAACTCATTTCTGACTCAGTTTCCTCAACTGTAAAATGGGAATTCAATAGCTGTTCTCCATCCTACTGAGGACTGTGAGCCCCATGGGGGACAGGGACTGAGTCTGACCTAATTGACTTGTACCTCCCTCAGGGTTTAGAACAGTGTTTGACCCATACTAAGTGCTAAACAAATACCAGGAAACAAAACAGACAAACAGATAAACCCAGCCACTATGAACTTGTAAGCCTCCTCACCCCCCCACCCCACCCCACTCCAGCAAGCTCCTGACAAAGTCACCTTCTGGGAGTATGTGGTCCTTTATGTATAGAGCATTGCTGGACTGTATGGCGTTCTGCCCCCCCTGCCACTGGAAGAGAGCCGGACCTTCCCCAAAATAGGACCGCAATGAGGTTTTCCTGTGACCTTATCTGCTCTTCCAACTGTTCCAACCCTTGCAGAGAGAATGAGAAACAGCTTACCACTGAGTTCCTCAGAAGCACCTTAGTAAGTATAAGTATCTTCAGTGCATTGTCAATTGTCGATTTCTTTACCTCTTCCATTTATGACATGTTGCTTTATAAATGCAGAAACCATTCTTCCTGAAGGTGTCACCTGTAAGGGGATAAAAATCTGGATGCAACAACTGTAAGAGGCCAATTTACAGTGTTCATTTACTTATTCCCATCCAATTAATAATAACTGACGTTTTTGTTAAGTGCTTACTATGTCTGGTCTGGACAGTATGTGCAGATCAGACACAGACTCTGCTCTAGGGAGGCCACAACATAGATGAAGAATCCATTTCCATAAAATTGACTCACTCGAGTACGAACCTGGAGATCAGGTCCCATTAATTCTAAGGACTGAAGCCATTTCTACCTAGCTGGTGTCCTGTCATTCAGGAGATATGGTATTACCCAAAACACTTAGTGAAATGTTCTGCCCAGAGTAAGTGCTCAATAAATACCATCAGTTGATACTTGTCATCACACTCCAGGGATTAGGATTTTAAGGCAGTGCCTGCTTTTGTTTTTAAATGAACAAAGACCCACCTCATTGCTTCATGAGACTCTGAGAATGCATGTAGATGTAGTATGAAAAGCATTCCCCCTAGCAGAAACTTAGAAACTACTTCCCAATAGCAACACTGAAATCCAGATGACAACTTCAAGGTCAACAGGAGGGGTCTTTGGCTTTTTTTGCCGCATGTGTGTTGCTAAGATTTATTACAATGTTTGGCAGAGGTTAGCTGCCCTGGAGCAGAGGATTTAGGGCCACTGCGTTTGTTGAGCATAAGGCCAAATCACAACTTGTGTTGGATTTTTCAGAAATGCTTATTATGGTATTGTGATCTTCCAATAAAGGTGTTTAAAAAGCCATGTCAAGAGTAGACAGAACAAACGTAATATTGTGAGGGAATCACCGCGGGATTCCCAGAAGATCATCTCTCATCATTGTTTCCACATGTTACAGGGAGGGGACAAAAAATAATTAGCTGAGCAATTATAATTCCACCAGAGGCCTGGCAGTTCATTTAATAGCACTCCAGCCTGGCAGCTAGCATCTTCCTTCTAAGCAGAACACTAGCAGGAATGAATTCTCTTGAGAACAAGGGATGACATACCAAGTATTGATGGAAACAATTCACTTGAAGTTTCTTGTGAAAATTTTGTTTTCTATGGTCACCAGAGAGCTGTCCGAAAGATTGCTGAAAGAGTTCATCAGTTCTGAAAGATCGAATGGCATTGACTTTTCCCCCTACAAAGATTACGAAGAAACCTATTGATGTTCCTATTAAGTCCTTTGTACACCTCAGTGGTATTTTCGGCTTCTCGAGTTTGTTTGTAAAACACAAGGGAAATGGAAAAATGGTTATCTTGGTTGCAATTCTCACTCTTGTTAAAATCTTCTCTCTCTCTTTCTCTCTCTCTCTCTCTCTCTCTCTCTCTCTCTCTCTCTCTCTCTCTCTTTGGCTTGGTGGCTGACCCAGCTCAAAGTGTCTCCAGGAATCCACTGCACATTTTTTCTCATTGTACTATGAAGTTGCCCATCTACATCATCATTTTATTTTCAGCTCAGCAATTTTCCTTTCTTTGAGCAATGAAACCCTGTCTGCTTTTGAAGACTAATATATGGATCTTGACTGAAGGCTGTGATTCAAATCAGGAGGTCTGTTGACATTATAATCCTTAGTAGTGCAACTGGAGCATTTCATAAGCGGCAGCAAAGGCCTTCCCCTGATTTACTGCTCTGGAATTCAGCCCAGAGTTCATATTCTATGCTGTTCAACTTAACTTACAAAAATTAATTTTGTGGCACACTGACTACAGGAATTTCTCTTTGACCCATCAAGTTAAAAGGGGGATATCTCCTTTGGTGCTTTAAAAGCCAATTCCTTTTGTTTTTTTCTAATTAGGGGGCTCTTAACTGTCTGCTGATCCCCAAATGAGACCTGTGGCTGTAAAGGGGTGTCATTTCCAGAAGGCAACAACTAAAGACTTGAAACTTTCACCCTCCCCTTCAGAGTAAATTGCCTTTTCCTCTCATTTAATCCCTCCCCGGGAGCAGCTGCATCAGCTTTTCATGACGACTGCTAGGCCATAACTGTACGGTGGGTCTCTGCGTAAAATGCCCTCTGATGTCAATAGGCATCTCATATGTGAAATGAAGAAGGAACACGGCCCCAGATCCTGAGTTTGGAAGGGCAGGCAGCCCCATTGAAGGCTGCAGCTCCTTCCTCGAACCACAGCGTGTAAATGCAAACCGCACACTAGCTCTTCTTACCTCCAGAGACTGAAAGCATGAGTGTCTGTGTAATCCTCCCAGCCCTCGGTGACCTGGATACAAAAGTTCCCTAGATTGTTTCCAGCCCTGGGTCTTCCACAGGGCTGCACATTACTCTACCCACTAAGCCAATAGTATTTCTAGTATTTTGGGGTGGTGACTCACTAGAGAGTTATGAGGGGGCCCTTTGGGGAGTTTCCAAAGTTTGTGACTTTTAAGTGGCTTTATTGACACTCTCATGGGTTCTTCTTTATTTTTAAATTACCTACTGGTATTTGGATCTGTCGAGGTTATTTGATTCATCAGTATTATAAATGGAAGAGCCAATCATGACTGCATCATTATCCCACCTTCCCTCATAACATACATATTATTTTTACTAACAAACAGTATTTCCACACTAATCATCTGGTAAAACTTTGTCATTTTACTGATTCCTACCTCTTTTTATTTATTTTGTGCTTCTAGACTTACACGTAGAACACTCACAAATTTGTGAAAAATGTTGATTTTTTTTCAGTCAATCTGCTGTTATCCATGCAGACAGTGAGAATTTTCTTTCAAAAAAAAAAAAATACTCCAAGTCTGTCCCACAGAGTGGCAGTGCCTATAATCTTATATTTAGGTCTCAGTTTTAGGTTTAAGTGAGCTGAGTTTTGTACACTAAAAAATATCTACAATCTAGAAAAAAAAGCCCAAATTCTTGTTTCCTGGAAACACACTTTACTTGTAAGGTGGTACCCTATAAATATGTCATTCAAATTAACTGTTGACTCCCAGACCTATTCTCTCCCTCTACTGCTGAAACTCCTCTCAGAATCGCAACTGGAGAGTTTCCAGTACTCTACCAGCCTCAGTTATGGGAGGGAGAGTCAAGCAGAGGCATACCGAGTCTATTCCTAACTTGGGCAGTGACAAGTCAGTGGAAGGTGATCTGCTTCAAGTCAAAACTCACCTGTGCTGGGCTACAGTGGCATGGGAGAGAGTTGAGGATGGAGACTAAAGTTTACTGCATGGAAGAAGGCAGTGGTAAGCCACTTCTGTATTTTTATCAAGAAAACTTTATGTACACATTACCAGAATTACTGCAGACGGAGGTGGAGTGTTCTGGGGGAGTTGTGTCCATGGAGTCACTGTGGGTTGGAGACAACTCAACATCATAAAACAAGACAAGACCCCCCCCCGAAATACTCCTTAAATCTAAACTTAACACCAAATGAATACATAATGGAAGTCCTTCTTCTTAGCGAAAACTTTCATGGTTTGTGAGAACCCAAAAGAAAGGGAAAGAAATGTCCTTGTCTTCTTTTGGATTTGTCTCTCTATTATTACTTGTTATTGCTGTCATAGTTGTTGTTTTGTTTGTTCATTTGTTTCTTTAATGAATACTTTTAAAGTTGTATGAAAGTCCAATTTTCTCTTCAGTCTTCGTGTAGCTCTGACCTGGAACTATTACCCTATCTACCCCTGTCCATCAATCTATCTAGTAATAATAATAATAATGATGATGACATTTGTTAAGCACTTACATTGTGCAAAGCACTGTTCTAAGCACCTTGCTCATCTCTAACAGGTAAACTCCAACTTTGGAAGACAGGCAACAGAGTAAAAAGAAGATTGACTTTTGGAAGACATCTGAGAAAAATTCTTTTGAGTCCTCTTCTTAAACATCCTGAAGCCTCTTCCAGAATAATAATAATAATAATAATAATAATAATAATAATAATAATAATAATGATATTTTTAGGAGCTTACTATGTGCCAAGCACCGGGATAGACATAGTATAAGCCAACCAGATATAGTTCCCACCCAACATGGGACTCAAAATCTAAGGGAAAAATAATGGGTCAAAATAACTGAGGAATAAACTTCCTTGTACCCTCCAGCTGTGGGGAACACACACAGGTCCTGAAGGTTTCCAAACTAGCCCCCTTTCCCTGAACAATAGCTACATGTCTCAAAAATATGTTTTTAGAAGGTAGAGCAATTGGCAAGTAGTTTCAGTTGGGAGAGAGAATGGAAGTGACTGCAGTGTCTCATTGTCACCCAGGAAATCTGTGTGGCAATGCAGCTGTATAACTCGGTCATCTCTGGAATACAGGGCAACAATGAAATTCTTTATTTCTTTTAGTCCTGCTACCCATAAGAAATTTTCTCGAGAAAGAAGATAGTATAGATGTTCAGCTGAGAAACTTGAGCATAAATGCCAGTGCCATAGTTCTACAAAAAGGCCTACCAAATTCTTACCTCCCAGCATTTATTTGGCAGGTTTATTTACATATTAGCTTTTTCTGAAGAGTTAGAATTGACTGTTCCTGTTTGGAGGGCCTAAAAACATGAGCAGGGAAGGAAGGTAGTGTGTGAAGGGAGCAGATTTGCTGGATGGACGCAAGGGTTTGAAGGTTCCCTAAGAAAAAAACATTTTGTAATCCTTTGAGAGAAAGAGACATTCAGTACAGAATTTTCACCAAAAGTAGAAGGGCATAAAACAGCAGTTTCCTCAAGAAGAAGTGCTCATCACATGCCCATTGCTCCCTCACTCAGTTGAGGAATGGTAGGAGTGTGGAAAATTGAAGAGTCTCATTAAGGTTTAAAGGTGTCGTAACTCCAACAGAGAGGTGTACGTGGCTGTGCAGACCTTTCCACATCATACATAAATGCAGTTAGATGGAGCAGAACTGGGAAGCATGATAAGAGGGGCAGCAGGAAGGAGTGAAAAATTCAAGAGGCATTATTCTCTTAAGGGTATATAGAAGAAGGCTTGCTTGAGTGACCATGAACAGTACACTGGAACTCATCAATGGGAGGGTTAAAAGGAATGTCATCATGACTTAGATGAGGGAATAGATGGGCTGATCATATCGTAATCCTAAAAACAAGCAAAGAATGTGTGAGTGTAGAAGAGCTGTGGATAGCAAATCTCTGTCATTCGAAGAAGGGGGATGCTGAGAAATAGTGGTGCAGGAGAGGAAAAGGCTGACAGTGCTTGGGGTAGCTGGAGAAGACACCAAGCGGTTACAGGTGGTGACAATGAATGCACTAATGGATAAGACTTAACTGCCCTGGCCTCCTTCAAAGGTAATTGCCTCACAATGAAGAGAAATGAAGCATTTCCAATCCAAATCCCTTCAGTTTTGTGGCTACCTTAGATCTTTTTTTCAATCATTTTGCCAACATGACTAACAGGGTTGAAATGGACTAAATCTACCTGTTATGCCATGAATATGTTAATATGGACATCTGGACAGCTATGTGAGCACCCCCCCCCCACCAGTTAACAAGTCTCTAATTCCAAATGTTCCTACTTTTGACTCAAACCAGCTGTTTCTATTCATTACAGTCACTTTGTTCATGTTTGGGTGAAAAAAATGCTCAATGCTAGCAAATTGCAACTTTCATTTCAAAAATCCATAGCTCAATTTATGTCATAAAAACGTGATCAGCTTTTCTTTAATTCCCACAGTTGGACAACTGAAGGAATTTGCCATGATTCTATAGAACAAATGAAAGCTGCTAAAATCTTCATGGCAACATTTACCAAAAATGGGGCCATAAACACCTTCAAAAAAGAGTAGATAGAGAAAGCCCTGGCTAAAGCTGCTTCCATTTTTAAGTACACTTGTTAAACTGCAATTAAAATTGTCTGTGGAATTCCCTTCATTCAGGAATGGTCACAGTGCCTTCTTTTCTATTTTGGGGAGGACTGTTTAAGCATAAAAGACCTTTGGAGGTAGAAAGCAGATCACTCTGTATGCTACTCCCCTCCCCCATGCCCAGTGACATATATAATCTATTTAAATTTGGTGCTTCAAGGGGAAATCCCACCCAGAGGTCAAAGTTGCAGATCACATTGTTTCTTTCAGGTTTTCAGCATGTACGCATTTGAAACCTTCTTCACTTAGATCTTGAGGTTCTCAGACTATGAGGTTCTCAAACCATTCTTGGAAGGGATCAGCAGCAAGGATTTAAGCCAATGTTGAAAACATCCTCAAATATTCAGATCACATCACTTCTCTGGATTTTCCCATCATCCTGGAATTTGAAAGATCAATCAGCAGCAGGAGCAGCAGAATTTACTGACCATCTATTATGTGAAGAAAACTGTGCTAGTTACCAGAGAGCAGATAATAGAAATAAAAGATACAGTCCTGGTCCTTTAACATCCTGTAGTCTTCAGGGAGAGACAAGTGGATGTAAATTGTGAATTTGTCATATATAAAAGAATAAGAGCACAGATACAAATGACAGACACAAAAGAAGGTAGACTGACAGATAGATGGCTAGATAGAGAATGAACAAATATACACACGAATGCTAGAGTAGCTGTTGGAATGACATGAGCAGGAATGTGGAGATTAACAAATATCTCTTCAAACCATCCAATCAATAGTATTCACTGAGCTCCTACTTTGTGCAGAGCAGTGTATTTAGGAGAGTACACAGAACTAGTGTACATTCCTGCTTGTTTTGGCAGAGAGGAAGTAATGGATTTTGGAAATGTTGTAAGAAATGGAGTTCATTCATTCAGCCATATTCATTGTGTACTTACTATAGGCAAAGCACTGTACTAAGCACTTTGGAAAGTACAATACAACAAATAGCCACATTCCCTGCCCACAGCAAGCTCACAGTCTAGAACTGAAAGAGAGAAATGGGAATTGAGTGTAATGCCATGTTTATGGGCTTGAGAGTTGAGTGGATGGTGGCGCTATTAACTGTGATGGGAAAGTTAGGTGGAGGATTGGATTTGGGAGGGAAGAAGAGGAATTTGTTATGTTGAGTTAGAAATGTCAGCTGGACTTCCATGTAGGATGACTTGGAGGCAGGAGCAGATGCTAGATTGTAGAAAAAAAAAGTCAGGGCTAGAGAGAAAATTGGGAGTCTCTGTTTAGTGGTCATAGTTGAAGTTAGTTTTTTATGGTATTCACTAAATACTATGCACCAGGCACCGTACTAAGCCCTGGGATAGATACAAGCTAATCAGGTTGGACGCAGTCCATGTCCCACATGGGGCTCACAATCTTAATCTCAATTTTCCAGTTGAGGTAACTGAGCCACAGAGAAGTTAAGTGACTTCCCCAAGGTCACGCAGCAGACAAGTGGAGGAACCAGGATTAGAACCCAGATTCTTCTGATTCCCAGGCCTATGTGCTATCCACTAGGCCAGCCTGCTTTTCATGGAAGTGGATGAGGAAGTCTCTTGGAGGAAGTGACTTTTTAGGGTTGGGATTTTAAATGTGTAGGGAATTAATGCAGAGTCAGGGAAGGCATGAGCAATGGTTTGGACTCATAAACAAGGAATAGTTAGAAGCTGTGTGTGGGAAGCAGCCTGGCCTAGTCCTAGTAGATAGAGCACAGGACTGGGAGTGAGTCAGAGGGACCTGGGTTCTAATCCCAGCTCCACCACATGTCTGCTGTGTGACTTTGGGCAAGTCACTTAGCTTACCTGTGTCTCAGTTACTTCATCTGTTAAAAATGGGGTTAAGTCTATAAGCCCTATGTGGCTAAGCTGTATTCAATCTGATTATTTTGAATTTACCCCAGCATTTAGTACAGTGCCTGTCACATAATAAACACTTAAAAAATACCACAAAACAACAAAAAAAGTGTTAGCTTGGGGAGAGTGAAGACGGTGAGCTGTAGTGTAGCAGGAAGAGAGAGCAGACAGTTATGATGGAGACAGTTGGAGGAGAACCTTAAATCTTGTGATTAGGAGGGATTTTTTTTAATGCTGAGAAAAATGGGGCAATGCATCTTCTGTTTTCTTATTTGATAAGTTATTTTTGTTCTCTTGCCCTGCAACAGCAAGTTAACTGCATCACCACTGCAACTATTTATGCTGGTACTGAGAATGTATTTTGTAAGGAAACAGCCCTCTTGATAGGGGTGCATCTGCATGATCTCTTTTGCTACCAGTGTGTCATTGGATGCTAACATTCCATAAAGATCCAGTCAAGATGCATTTCATTCATTCAATCGTATTTACTGAGCGCTTACTGTGTGCAAAGCACTGTATTAAGCATTTGATCTGGCTTGGGCTTCCAGTCTCCAGGTGACTCCAGTCTCCTTGGGGACTCCCTCTTGCAGAACTATCTTTGAGACCAGTTGATGATCTACAATTACCCACAACACTTTATGGCAAAATTCCCCTGAGTCTTTTTGATCCAACTAGTTCCCCTAGAATAGTTTTGCATAGATAAATTGAAATAATAGTCACGTGCTACCTTACATTACAAAAGCAAAGTAATTAAATTAGAGGAAGAAAGGCACATAGACCTAAATTTATTTTTATATTTTCAGAGCATAATATACAACATGCCGAGCACTGGACTAAGCTCTGGGGAAGCGGACAGGATGATAATTCCAACAAAGTTCCTGACCCACAGAGGTATTCATTCATTCATTCAATAGTATTTATTGAGTGCTTACTGTGTGCAGAGCACTGTACTAAGTGCTTGGGAAGTACAAGTCGGCAACATATAGAGATGGCCCCTACCCAACAACAGGCTCACAGTCTAGAATCTAAAAGATAGGTGGAGGTGGGAGGAGAAAGGGCTGGTGAAAGATACATAGTGAAAGAAGTAAAATTAATCAATCAATCATATTTATTGAGTGCTTACTGTGTGCAGAGCACTGTACTAAGTGCTTGGGAAGTACAAGTTGTTAACATATAGAGATGGTCCCTACCCAACAGTGGGCTCACAGTCTAGAAGGGGGAAGAAGAGTCTAGAAGTATAGAAAATAAAAGTGCCAATAAAACTGTCATAAGAAGCTTTTGGGCTCTTCAGTGCTCGGGCAGAGTCATTCATAGTCCAGTCACTTAAACAAGAGCTTCTCTGCTAGTCCCACTCCCTCAGAAGAGGGTCAGCTTGGCCATGGTGGGCAGGGCCAGTGGTAGCACAGTGCTGTTCGCCTGAGCCCATGGTACTAGTGCAAGAGTCAGTCAATCAGTCAGTAGTATTCGTTGAACACTTACTGTGTGCAACATGCTGTACTAAGCACTTGGGAGTGTACAATACAACAGAGTTGGTAGACACATTCCCTGCCCACAGTGAGCTTACAGTCTAGACGGGGAGACAGACCCTGGGACCACTGGATTCACCTGGGACCTGCTTCTAGAGTAAGGAGAAGCTATTGCCACTACTGATGCATTAAATTAAATGATCAACATGGTGGAGAGAGAGAAGATAAAGAATGGACTTGCTATTTGTGATGTGTTGACCTTAATTGAAGTCTGGGCCTCGACGACTAAAAGCTTCTGCATTTCTCTACCTTCTCCCCAGGGATGAAAGAAAAACAATTCCTTTCACCAGTAGAGCAAGATGGCATTGCTGTGGGGTGGCCGAGATATACACAAGGACACCGTCGGCCTGACGGTGATGGGGGCCATTGGCCACCCGGCCAGTCCAATGACAGTGGTTGTTACATGGGGGTAGGGGAGAGTGTGATGGGGGCTTTGAAAGCTTTGGCAATGGTGGTAGCAGTCAGTCAGTCAGTCAATCATATACATTGAGTGCTCACTGTGTGCAGAGCACCGTACTAAGTGCTTGGGAGAGTACAATATAACAATAAACAGATACATTCCCTGCCCACAGTAAGCTACAGTCTATAGGGGGAGGAAGGTATTAATGTAAATGGGCCATGTTGTGCCGTGGGGTGTGGGGAGTGAGGTGAGAGCCATGACAATTTACCCACTCAGGACCATGGAGCTAGCAGATCCCCATGCCAAGTTCAGGACCAGGTCTCTACCGGCTAATGGGGTCAGAGCTGGGGGACCACCGTTTGTCTATGTCCTGTTTCTGCCCCAGAATGGTTTCCTCATCCCCTTGCTCACTCCTCCTCTAGAGCCATACAATAATAATAATAATAATAATAATGGCATTTACTAAGTGCTTACTATGTGCAAAGCACTGTTCTAAGTGCTGGGGATGGTACAAGGTGATCGGGTCATCCCACGTGGGGCTCACAGTCTTAATCCCCATTTTACAGATGAGGTAACTGAGGCACAGAGAAGTTAAGTGACTTGCCCAAAGTCACACAGCTAAGTGGCAGAGCCAGGATTTGAACCCATGACCTCTGACTCCAAAGCCTGTGCTCTTTCCACTGAGCCACGCTGCTTCTCTAAGCTCTCTTTGGGAGTGGGCAGAGCTGCCCATAGCCTCCCATGAGGTCAGTAATGGCTTCTTCACACACCTTGTCACCGGACCCAAACCCAGTAGGGGCAGCCCATTCCCTGATTCCAGATCTTTCCATCAGACCTGCCAGCCACACCCCACCACCAGGGCCATGGCAGAGGGAGGTTCGGTGCTAAAGGGGGACAAAAAGATATGTTTGCTTCAAAGCAATTCATACCAGAATGCCCATATCAGCAGTTGTTTTCTTTACTGGTGCAGCATTCTCAAGTATTCTAGTTTTTTCTTCTACTCCTTCTCCCATTCTTCAACTCACAGAATGACTGAAGTGAAACTGGGTAGGATGGGTGGGGGAAGAGGGGAAAAGGAGAAAAGAGGAGAGAGAAGAGGTGAGAGGAGGGGAAGGGAGAGGTGCAGAAGGAAAGAGGGAGGAGGGAAAAGGAGAAGGGAGAGAAGGGGAAAGGAGTGCAGGAGAGAGGAGAGGGAACAGAAGAGAAGAAAGAAGAGGAGGAAAGGGAAGGGAGATGAACAGAGGAGAAAGAAGAGAAAGGTAAAGGAGAGGAAGAGAGGGAAGGAGGGAAGAGAAGAGAGGAAAAAAGAAGGAAAGATGAGAAAAATGGGGTGAAGGGAATAAAGTGGAGAGAAAGGAAGAGGATATAAGGAGAGAGGGGAGTAAAGCGTAATGAGTCGCATGCCTTGAGTGATTCTGGATCACACCACCTCAGTCTCCAAGCACATGAGCATATTTAAAATCTGGGAATATTCTGAGAAGCTGTTAGATAGTGTCTTTAGTATTCTCTATTTTCCAGTGTCACACATAATAGTAGGAATAGCATTTATTAAGCACTTACTGTGCACTGAACACCGCACTAAATACTAGTCACCAATTTTGCCCAACCCTGAAATCTACATAGCTCCAGTCAGAAAGCCACAGATCTGCTTCTTACTTTTCAGAAGATTGGCTGCATTGGAGTAGAAATTTAGTTAAGACCCAAGCTGCAGCAAGAGGAACTTAAATATAAAGAAAATTATGTTACAATATGAGATTCAGCATCCGTGGAGGCCATACTGTTCTAAATGTGGAAGACTGATGTGAGAGGAGGGCCTCTAGAGTTAAACTGCTTGAGGGCAGGGGCTGGGCCTCTTAGTTGTACTCAGACAGGTGCTTAGTATAGTGCTCTGTACACAATAGGGGCTCAATCACTACTATTTTATTGTTTAGGAGGAGAAGATGATGTCTGAAAGAAGCAGAGATCCAGAAGACCAGAGGACCAACTGATACCTGACCACATATTCACTGAGCAGGAGGCATGTGCAAGACAATTCAAAATGGTGGTGATCGAGATTCTAGTCATATCTTAGGCATCCTGTCTGGCACATCAGTTAGATAATGTGCTGAGCATCACAAAGTATTTATTTATTAATTTCTCATTTATTTATTTATTTATTTATTTATTACAAACAAATTATTCATTCTCAGCCATTTCTTCCATCTGTTCTTGAGAATTGAGGGTCTCTGTCCTGTAAAATATAAATTTAGGTATCTAGAGGATGAAGAAATATCAGTGAGGCTATCGACAGTTTTCCCACCTGCACACTTAAATACATGCTGGCTTGAGTCAGTTCTCTGGTTACTAGGTTAACTTCAAGGAAGAATAGAACAGGAAATCCTGTTGCCTGTTTGCAGATTCCTATCACCCTCAGAAGTCTCTCCACTCACATACCAATTTCTGCATCAGCTAGGCTTTGACAATTCCCCATTTGGCTCATATAAGATTTAAAGTTGAGGGGCACACTTTCAAAAACATTGGGCAAATGTTTTGCCCAATGTTTTGGGCAAAATGGGATTTTGTGAATCAATTTTGAGCACCCGAGAAGCAGGATTGGGTGAAGAGCAACATGGCCTAGTGCTTGGGCTTGGGCTTGGGAGTCAGAGGACCTGGGTTCTTTCTAATTCCAGCTCCACCACTTGTCTGCTGTGTGACCTTGGTCAACTCACTTAACTTTCTGTGCCTCAGTTCTATCATCTGCAAACACTTAGAACAGTGCTTTGCACATAGTAAGCACTTAATAAATGCCATTTAAAAAGAATGGGGACTCAATACCTGTTCTCCCTCCTATTTAGATTGTGAGCACCATGTGGGACTTGAGCATTTTGTATCTACCCCAGAGATTAGTATAGTGCTTGGTACATAATAAACACTTAACAAAAACCACAATTATTATTATTACTAACAAGTCAAGATATTGCCTTGGGCTAACTTCATTGAGCATACAACAAGGAAAATCTGTTAAATTGTGAACTCCTTGAGGGCAGGGAATATATGTCTTGCTACTGTTTTTCTACAAGCACTAAGTACAATGCCTGGAACTAATGCATGCTTAATAAATGCCATTGATTGATAGAAGGAAAAGAAAGAAATAAGAGAAAAAGAAGAAAACAAAAGAGGAGCCCAAAACATTGAGAATACAAAGTGCCACATTATATTCCTTTGGCAAAGGGAGCATGTGGGGAGGTCTGGGGTTATTATAAGTCTTTGGGTCTTGAAAGGCATTTTCTTACCATGTCTCTGACAGAATAGAATATTTTACAACTGAATATAGCATGAGGCAAATAGCAGAGTGGTGACTGCACAGTTCTGTCTGGATTCCTTGAGCAGGGATTTTTCACTGCTATTACCCCTAATTCACAAACTCCTTTAGCAATTTCCGAAGCTTTGCTACACTTGTCCTCCCTATATAAATACCAGTCATTAATAATAATAATAGTAATGGCATTTATTAAGCACTTACTATGTGTGAAGCACTGTTCTAAACGCTGGGGAGGTTACAAGGTGATCAGGTTGTCCCACGGGGGGCTCACAGTCTTCATCCCCATTTTACAGATGAGGAAACTGAGGCCCAGAGAAGTGAAGTGACTTGCCCAAAGTCACACAGCTGACAACTGGCGGAGCTGGGATTTGAACCCATGACCTCTGACTCCAAAGCCTGTGCTCTTTCCACTGAGCCTTGAAAACAGCCTTGAGGAATCTGTTAGAAGGTGGAGTGCTTAGCCTGACAGTTACCTTCTCAAAATCTTGGTAGGCATTGAGATTCTTACTCTTCCAAAACGCACCATCCCTATCCTGTCCCAACCTCAAGACAATAGATATCAGTCAGGGTTCCCTGTAAATGGTTTCCAAAGAGTTCCCTGTCCTGAATTCCCTGTCTTCCCTGGGGTGGGGGCAGAGGGCAGGTAGTGTCAGAGACCTAGGTTGGTGATAGTGCAAAAATCTCTTTCTTAAATAAACCTCTGATTAAGGACAATTTAATCAAGGAATCTGACACTATTTTCAAAGTTTTCAGTTAGAAAATTCAGTGTATTGTATCTATACATCAAAACAATTGGTGCAAAGGGCATAAGTTTCAAAGTTAAGAATTAACCCCAAATACTGGTCACTGACTTCTCTCAAAAGTGTCAGCTAAGTTCCCCTGTTGCCAAAGTGATACACTGATCCAGTGCTCAAGTCAGAATTTGAGAGAAGCAATTTAAGAGAGGGGATTCATGCCTTGCAAGGTTTAGTGAAGCCTTCTTAAAAAGCAGGAGCCCATAAGCCTCAGACTGGTAAATAAATATGTTGCACGTTGAAAAATTCATGAATCAGATATGCTAAGTTGTTCCCAAACATATTATTTTCCCCCAAGGAAGTTCCCAAAGTTATGTTGAAAGTTAAATCTATTAAGCTCCCCTAACCAAAAAAAAATCTCAATTTTTAATTAAAATTAGCTTCTCTGCCACCTCCTGCTAGTGGCCTCTTGTGCTCTGAATAGTAAGTGCTGGAAAACTGGAGCCATAAAGACACTTACAAGCAAAGGAAAGCTTGTTTTGAGTCTGTTGCAATGCTGCTTTTACAAATCAGGGCCTCAGTCAAACTCTTGATGGCTTTCTGAATACCAGCAATCTGGATTTAACTTAACTTGAATGAAACAATGGCAAAAGCCCAGCCCCCAAACTTGACCTAATTTTGAGGGAATGACCCCTAGAGTTTGAGCATCTATTTTAAAGAGGTCTACCACTTGGTCTCTGCCAAAATAGTTTGAAAAAAAAAAAACCCAGAATAGAAGTCTAGTTATCCCAGTCTTGGAAACACAGTTCCATTTACTTAACAACAGCCCCCAGCCCATCAGTAGGGAATGACAGAGTTCACCTGCTAATTGTGTGATTATTATTATTATCATTAATATGTGCCAAGCATTGTACTAAGCAAAGGGTAGATACAGGATAATGAAGCCAGACTCAGTCCTTGTCAAACACAGTCACATAGGCTTATGAACGGGAAATCAGAGAACCTGCATGTATCCAAAGACATGCCAAAAACCATTCAGACCACTTAGGACATGGAATGAAAAAAAATCTAAGTAGATAATCAATGATATTTACTGTTTGCAGAGCACCATACTAAATGTTTGGGAGAGTAAAATTCAACAGAGTTGCCAGACACATTCCCTGCCTACAAGGAACTGGGTAAAGAGAACATTTTTAGAGAAAAACTAGTGTCATAAAAATTCCTAGAACTGAAACCCTTCTCAAGTTGCTCCCAGAGTAGCCCGAACTAGTGACTAGAGAAGAGTAGTCCAGCACTGGGGCATGGTAACCTGGGCTCTGCTCAGATAGGGCCTGGTATTAACCCTTAGTCTGGTCCTGAACTATGCACAGCTGAGAGCAGACAGTTGATGTCCAAACAGCCATCATTCACTGTCAGGACCTGCTTCTGTCATCCCCCCTCCCATTCGAGAGCAGCTTTCTCCATCTGGGTATAAAGATGAAGACAGCAACAACCTGCTGCAGCCAGAGAAAGAAGAAAGGACAGCAACCCCTAAGGAAGTTTATGGAGCCGCTGTCCTCAGTGTTTCAACTGGCTGCAGCCAATGAGATCACTTATACCGAATCCTAGAAACAGGTGCTACCCTCCCAGGCCAGTGAATGGCCTGCGGGCTTTCATAGCTAGTTGACCAAGTATTAACCCCATCACTACCAGAACATAAAGGAGGATCTCTTTGCGTTCTCCAATGCTTTCATTATCATTTTGCAGTATAATGTCAAGAACAACATAAGGCTATTTTGAAAAAAAAACAGTGCACATGGCAAGTTTCAGTATTTGAGCTAAGAACCTAGCTATCAACTGGGTGCAATTTATATTAATGATGGAATTATTGACAGTGGTAATGATAGTAATAGGTAGTCATCATTTCAATTGGTGCTCATATGTGTGGAATGATTCCTTGGTGATCCTCCTATTCAACTGATGATCTATATGCCTTTCAAATAGCTTCGGTTTGTGCTGTCCAGGGATCATCTATATCAACTCTATTGTGTTGTATTCTCCCAATCAATCAATCAATCGTATTTATTGAGCACTTACTGTATGCAGAGCACTGTACTAAGCGCTTGGGAAGTACAAGTTGGCAACATATAGATACAGTCCCAACCCAACAGTGGGCTCACAGTCTAGAAGGGGGAGACAGAGAACAAAACCAAACATACTAACAAAATAAAATAAATAGAATAGATATGTACAAGTAAAATAAATAAATAAATAAATAAATAAATAAATAGAGTAATAAATATGTACAAACATATATACATATATACAGGTGCCGTGGGGAAGGGAAGGAGGTAAGATGGGGGGGATGGAGAAGGGGACAAGGGGGAGAGGAAGGAAGGGGCTCAGTCTGGGAAGGCCTCCTGGAGGAGGTGAGCTCTCAGTAGGGCCTTGAAGGGAGGAAGAGAGCCAGTGTGGCGGATGGGCAGAGGGAGGGCATTCCAGGCACGGGGGATGACGTGGGCCGGGGGTCGATGGTGGGACAGGCGAGAATGAGGCACGGTGAGGAGATTAGCGGCAGAGGAGTGGAGGGTGCGGGGTGGGCTGTAGAAGGAGAGAAGGGAGGTGAGGTAGGAGGGGGTGAGGTGATGGAGAGCCTTGAAGCTGAGGGTGAGGAGTTTCTGCCTGATGCGCAGATTGATTGGTAGCCACTGGAGATTTTTGAGGAGGGGAGTAACATGCCCAGAGCATTTCTGGACAAAGACAATCCGGGCAGCGGCTTGAAGTATGGATTGAAGTGGAGAGAGACACGAGGATGGGAGATCAGAGAGAAGGCTGATGCAGTAGTCTAGATGGGATAGGATGAGAGCTTGAACGAGCAGGGTAGCGGTATGGATGGAGAGGAAAGGGCGGATCTTGGCAATGTTGCAGAGCTGAGACCGGCAGGTTTTGGTGACGGCTTGGATGTGAGGGGTGAATGAGAGAGCAGAGTCGAGGATGACACCAAGGTTGCGGGCTTGTGAGATGGAAAGGATGGTAGTGCCGTCAACAGAGATGGAAAAGTCAGGGAGAGGGCAGGGTTTGGGAGGGAAGACAAGGAGTTCAGTCTTGGACATGTTGAGTTTTAGGTGGCGGGCAGACATCCAGATGGAGATGTCCTGAAGGCAGGAGGAGATGTGAGCCTCAGATACCAAGCCTCAGATACCAAGCACTTAGTACGGTGCTCTGCACACAGTGAGAGCTCTATAAATACCACTGATGGATACATAACCTTATCCTGGATATTTTCATCTATCTGAGCTGCAGTTGAAGGGAACATCTTATATCACTGTTCTGGATAAATTTAAGTTCCATGCTCTTCCTGTTCAAACTCACTTCTGTTTTTACTGACAGCCAGATTTGAAACCACTACCCTGGCCCTGCATTTCTAAGGGCTCCTAGGACCAAGAGTTTCCAGTGGCTGGTGGGAGCCACTTCAACTATATTGCAGAAAGGGGTCTTAAAAGTTTGATTTTTCAACCCCTTGGGGCTCCCATTCTGACCCTGCTCTGAGCCCACTGGTCTTATCTAGGTCTTAGCCTGAGACATGTTGACAGTCCAGCAATTATAGCCATTGCAACAAGTACATTCTTATGGGGGCACAACTAGACTACCCCTGCCATTACCATTACCCCCACCCATAGAAGTCCAGCTGTACCCAACGTGAAAGGGGTGCTGCGTAGGGAGAGCAGGGTGGTTGGTGATGCTTGAATGCACCTTCTTCCACAGTGGGCCGGGAGAGAAATACAGGATGCCAATGCAGCAAGCAGCCACAATGACTGACAACAGCAACCTTTTAAATAGCCTTCCTAAGACTCCCACAAGAACTTCCTATTCTCAGGTGAATCAATCATATTTACTGAGAACTTGCTGTGTTCAGAGCAGTGTACTAAAGGCTTGGGAGAGTACAATATAACAGAGTTAGTCGACATGTTCTCTGCTCACAGTGAGCCCTAATCATGGTACTTTATTCTTGCCAGTAATGCCACAGAACTCTTGCACATGCCTTTCCCAATTCCTGGAAAGCCCTCCCTCTTCATGTTTGAAAGACCACAGCTCTCCTAACTTCAAAGACTTCAGAAATAATAGTAATAATGATGGTATTTCTTCTGCACTTACTATGTGCCAGGCACTACATTAAGCACCGGGATAGATACAAGCAAATCAAGTTGGACAATGTCCCTGTCCCATGTGGGGCTCACAGTCCCAATCCCCATTTTACAGATGAGGCAACTGAGGCACAGAGAAGTAAAGCAACTTGCCCAAGGTCACACAACAGTCAAATGGTGGTCAGGATTAGAACCCATGACCTTCTGACTCCCAGGCCCATGCTCTATCCACTACACCATACTGCATCTCACATCTCCTTCCCCCATTAATTTCAAATCTATCTGGGTTTTTTTGTCTGTCTCCCCCTTCTAGACTGTGAGCCCATTGTTGGGTAGGGACCATCTCTATATGTTGCCAATTTGTACTTCCCAAGCACTTAGTACTGTGCTCTGCACACAGTAAGTGCTCAATAAATACAATTGAATGAATGAATGAACACTTAGGCTTTATATGCTGTATTACTTCCTCCCATTTGATATTTACTTTAGTGTCTCTCTCCCCTGCTGGATTGTAAACTCCTTGAAGACAAGGTTCGTGTTTACTAATCCCATCATATTCTTCCAAGCACTTGATACAGTGTTCTGCACCCAATAAATACTATTGCTTGATTGATTGATTCTCCTCTCTCATCTTCTTGGCAGAAGGCTTATATATATATTGATTTATACCCTTCTTTAGCACCACTTGGGTATGCAAGCATAACCATTTGTACAATCTACTATTTATTTTGATTTTTCTATTTGTATTGTGGTTAGAGTTCATGTCCCTTATGGGCTGGGAATGGGTCTCACACTTCTGTTGTACTTTTCCAAGTGCTCGGTACAGCATATTGTACCCAGTGTGTGCCCAATAAATAACATTTTAATTATCATTAGGAGGCTGTTCCTTTCAGCAAGAGAGAGCAAGAGACAAAAAAGAGCCATGGCAAACAGGTCTCAAAAGCCCTGATCCCTGATCTTAGCTACTTGATTTTCCTCTTATTCCCAAATTCTCCACGGTTTGTCCATGCACATTGAGCTGTGTCTTTGTCAGTCAAGCCTCTGGATTTTTTTTTACCTTGCCTTTCTTCCATCTCTACTCCAGTCTTCCTAGAGGTCTCTGTTTACTTGTGAGGTTTTCTCTTGACCCTCTTTTCTCCAGCTGGTACCTATCCATCCTTACTTTTTTATTTTGTCATCTCAGCCACTTATATCAGCAGTTGCCTCAATCTCAATCTCAGAAACCCCTCTTCACTTCCCAGCTTTTAATTTTGTTCACAATTTCATTCCAGTGCATGCTCTCTCTCTCTCTCTCTCTCTCTCTCTCTCTCTCTCTCTCTCTCTCTCACTCTCTTTCTCTCTCTTTCTCTCTCTGTCTGTCTCTTTTTCTCCCTCTCTCTTTTTCAAATCCCCTGAATCCCTTGTGCTTAGTCAGTTATACTTTCTACAAATATCATTTGCTACAACTTTCCACCCAAGCTCTTGAACTGATACCCTTGGCAGCCTTTTCAGCACTGCCCTTAACTACATTCCTTAACATCAGATTTGTGGGTTCTATTTCTAATCCTAACTCTAAATGCTCAAATATACCTGCCTATCTTTTGATAAGGAAATTCTGAGAATGGAAGTGTTTCCATTGATCTTCTGAGGTCCCCAAGCCTAGAGGAGAATTAATATCAGTAGGAAGATTTACTGAGGGGGAAACCAAAAGGAGAGTGTTTTCTGTTTGTAAAGAAAAGGAAGGAAGTATGAGAGAGTCTGGAAATCCTGAGAAGATAAAGAGAGACTGGTTGTGGGCACATGAAGAAAGGAATCAGACAAATAAATCGAAGGGTATTCCTGGCATAGAAAAGCTTGGATACTAGTGGCTTGTACTTCATATCATTGTCCTGGAATAACAGTCCTTAATGAGAAGAGAAAACCCCACTGGGGTTTCAAGGGTTTCAAGGTACAATTTTTATTTTTCTCCTTTTTTACTGAATTGCCTATTAGTCTTGATCCTCCTTTGTGTTCTCTTCTCCATCCTCTCAGCTCAGCCAATCCTCCTAGGTGTTGCTTTCATTGACAGTCTTGAGAGAGAGCTACACAAGTAGAAATTCCTGGGTTCAGAAATCAGTCTGTCCTTTTATCCTTGCCTTGGGCATGTGTCCCCTTGTCCAATGTGGGTACCCCAAACAACTTTAAAGCACCAAGATGCTGTGGAGGGCTCAGGGACCAGTTAGAGTTTGCTTTCCCATAAAGTGCTCCTCTTGACCAGAATTAGGATCTCCCACAGGACTTCACCAAAAAATCTGCTCAAACTACAATCAGTGGGTGGCACTAGTTGCATTCTAACACATATTTTTGGAAGATAGATGCCCTGGGGCATTCCAGAAAGGACACCAACAGAAGCTGATGATTAAAATTCAATCATTCAATCATATTTATTGAGCACTTACTGTGTGCAGAGCACTCTACTAAGCACTTGGAAAGTACAATTCAGCAACAGAGACAATCCCTACCCAACAACAGGCTCACAGTCTAGAAGGGGGAGACAGACAACAAAACAAAACAAGTAGGCAGGCATTAATAGCATAAACAGGCATCAATAGCATAGACAGGCATCAATAGCATAGACAGGCATCAATAGCAGCTTTAAGCCTACTGAGGATATTAGTATGTAAACTTAATCTTACATGATATTTAACAAGGCTTTTTGATACCACTCTACCCTTTCTGCATTTTCCCCCTTCTCCTCTTCCCCATTCCCACTGAGACAATTGAGAATATGTCCAGTTCCTCTCTTCTGAATTCCATTTCTTCTGATGGATTTTTCTCTCATTTTTTTCACACCTCTGAAAGTGTGCAATCCACAAAACTGCCATTTTGAACAAGTCTGGGAAGATCTCAGTATTTTGTAGTGTTATTTTTCCCCCTGAGGTTTTGAGGGGATCCATAGCGTAAATTGGGGGAGCTTCCTTTTAAGCAAAGGATTGAAGTTGGCATGTGGGACTTCCACCTCACTGGGCTCTGTAGTAACATGAATAGCGCACGGCTGTTCCTAGTGGAGATCGGGCTTCTAAGGTTCATTATGCAAGGGATGCCACTGACGGAATGCAGAATAAAATCGGCTCTACAAAGTGCTGCAAGCGAAAGGGCTCCAGAAAAAGGATTTGGGCAGGTTTCGTTTAGTAACACAAAAGGTCAACTGAGACTTCCAGTTTAGTCAGGAAGGTGGTGGATTATACCGCCATCCCTGGATTGATTCTGACATACTTTAGGTGGCCCTCTGTGAGATAGTTTGAACATTCAGGAATACACTTCATTGGCCTTGCAATCTCCACCAATTTAGAGATGAATCATGGAAAGCGGATCACGTGTGGAGTCTGCCCACCCATGCGAAACACTTTTGCTGTGCTTTAAGGTCAGCTAAAAAAAAAGATTTCTCACAAACAAAGATAAAGCAGGCTCTGCTTTCCCACGAAAAGAAAATCCTGCAAATGCACAAAAAGCATGTCATTTTTCTAGTAACCCCTGGCAAATCCTCAGAATGCATCAGCAAGACAAGTATCCCCATCTCTGTTTGGAAGAAGACCATTGGCCTCAAGGCACTCAATCAGCTCTCTCCCTTGCTTATCGTCACTCCTCCCTCACTAAACCCCAGCTCACATGCTTTGCCTCTCTCAAGCCAACCTGTTCACTGTATCTTGTTCTCATTTGTCTCACGCCTGATCTCTTACTCGCATTCTCCCTTCTGCCTGGGCCTCCCTCCCCCTTCACATTCGGAAGACCTCTGCTCTCCCCTTCTTCGTAGCCTTACTAAAATCATGTTTCCTGTAAGACTTCCATGATTAAGTTCTCATCTCAAAAAGCTCCGGTGGCTACCAGTCAACCTATGCATCAGGCAAAAACTCCTCACTCTCGGCTTCAAGGCTCTCCATCACCTCGCCCCCTCTTACCTCACCTCCCTTCTTTCCTTCTACAGCCTAGCCCGCACTCTCCGCTCCTCTGCCACTAACCTCCTCACTGTGCCTCATTCTTGCCTGTCCCTCCATCGACCCCTGGCCCACGTCCTCCCCATGGCCTGGAATGCCCTCCCTCTGCACATCCACCACGCTAGCTCTCTTCCTCCCTTCAAAGCCCTACTGAGAGCTCACCTCCTCAAGGTGGCCTTCCAAGACTGAGCCCCCTCCTTCCTCTCCCCCTCCCCATCCCCCCCCGCCCTACCTCCTTCCCCTCCCCACAGCACCTGTATATATATATTTGTACAGATTTATTACTCTATTTATTTTACTTGTAGATATTTACTATTCTATTTATTTTATTTTGTTAATATATTTTGTTTTGTTGTCTGTCTCCCCCTTCTAGACTGTGAGCCTGTTGTTGGGTAGGAACCATCTCTATGTGTTGCCAACTTGTACTTCCCAAGCACTTAGTACAGTGTTCTGCACACAGTAAGCGCTCAATAAATACGATTGAATGAATGAATTAATAAATCTCCCCACCCTATTCCTGCTCCCATCCGCTACTGCCACTTCAACACTTCCTCAACATCTAAACCCTGGATCATCCCCCTACTCAGTAACACTCATATACAGCTTGTTGCGAGTAAGGAATGTGTCTGTTTATTGCTATATTTTACTCTCCAAAGTGGTTTAGTACAGTGCTCTGCACACAGTGCTCAATAAATTCATCTGAATGGATGAATGAATACAGATCATTAAACTCAATTGCTTCCCTCTACTTGTAACTTCTTTTGGTGCCTGTCTCCCCTGCTAGATTGTACACAGCTTGAGGGCGAGGAGCATATCTACTAATTCTACTGTATTCCCTCAATCTATCAGCACAGAACTCTGCTCAGAGTAAATACTCAATAAATACTATGGCTTGATTGATTGAGACAAAACTTTCCCTTCCATTTGTGGCAAAGGAGAAAAAATAGGAATGCTATCTCTCCTCTGGGAGGATGGGAGTCTCCTGAGCCCATAGAGCATTTCTTGGGCTTTTTTTCTCCCTCTCCAACCTGACAAAAACCAGTCCATCTTCAATTACCTTAGATCTGGTTATCCACTTTGTGGAATATCCAGACCGATGTTCCTTTGCCTCCCCGCAACCCTGCCCCCCAGGCTGATGCTGTCAATTCTTGGCAGCACTTCCACCAGAGGGTGAATAGGAAGCAGATTTCTTCCTCTAAATTATTTTTATGGTATTTGTTAAGCATTTATTGTGTACCAGGCACTTTACTAAGTACTGGGGGAGATACAAGCTAATCAGACTGGACACAGTCCATGTCCTACAAGGGGCTCACAGTCTTAATCTCCATTCTACAGAGGGGGTAACTGAGGCACATCATCATCAATCGTATTTATTGAGCGCTTACTATGTGCAGAGCACTGTACTAAGCGCTTGGCACTGTACTAAGCTCTTGACACAAAGAAGTGAAGTGACTTGACTAAGATCACACAGCAGACAAGTGGCAGAGCTAGGAATAGAACCCAGGTCCTTCTGATTACCAGTCCTGTGCTCGAGTCACTAGACCATGTTAGCACCCCTCCTCAAGATTCTGTGTTCAAGGACGTTGAAACTAATGGTTTCAACCTCCTTGAGAAGGTTGAAGAAGCAGCGTGGCTCAGTGGAAAGAACGTGGGCTTGGGAGTCAGAGGTCATGGGTTCGGATCCCGGCTCTGCCACTTGTCAGCTGTGTGATCCTGGGCAAGCCACTTAACTTCTCTGGGCCTCAGTTACCTCATCTGTAAAATGGAGATTAAGACTGTGATCCCCCTGTGTGATAACCTGATCACCTTGTAACCCCCCTGACGCTTAGAACAGTGCTTGGCACATAATAAGCGCTTAACAAATACCATCATTAATGGTTAAAGGGGAATTTGCATATTAGCTCTGTCACAATTATTGATATACCTCCCTCCTCCACCATGCCTTGATCACCACAGTTGATGGTGGGCAGCATTGCTTAGTGGATAGAGCATGGGCCTAGGAGTCAGCAAGACCTGGTTCTAATCCCTGCTCTGTCACTTGTCTGTTGTGTGACCTTGGGCAAGTCACTTAACTTCTCCATACCTCAGTTACCTCATCTGTGAAGTAGCATGGCCTAATGTGAAGCAGCGTGATCTAGTGGATAGAGCATGGGCCTGAGAATCAGAAGGTCATGGGTTCTAGTCCCAGTTCTGCCAATTGTCTGCTATGTAACCTTGGGCAAGTCATTTCGCTTCTCTGGGCCTCAGTTACCTCATCTGTAAAATGGGGATTAAGACTGTGAGTCCCATGTGGGACAGGGACTGTGTCCAACCCTATTTGTTTGTGCCATCCCCAGCACTTAGTATAGTGCCTGGAGCGTAGTAAGCACTTAACAAATGCCACATATTATTATTATTAAAATGGAGATTAAGTGTGTGAGCTCCATGTGGGACATAGGCTGTGTCCAACCTGATTAATTTGTCTCTAACCCAGTGTTTAGAAAAGTGCTAGGCACACAGTAAGAGCTTAACAAGTGCCATAATTATTAATCACCGTTATTATTGTGATCTCAAAAGGCAAGATCTGAGTTCTTTAGGACAGGCAAATCTTGTTCTTGGGGTATTCAACTAGCCCAGTACAAAAACTAAAGGATTTGCAAAAAATTTAAGCAGTAAACTGAATTTTGGGCATAACAATCAATCCCCATAAAATGCATGGGTTACTTTTAAAGAAATGGCTACTAAAAATGAGTGGAGCAGCTAGAGATTGTTCTGGCCCTTTTTCCTCTATATGTTTTGCATAGACAAAACATTAAAATGTCCTGAAGGATGGGCCCAAAGAAAACTTTTTTCAGTGCTCATTTCAACTGGGCTGAAAACAAAGGCTTCAGAATGAGATAATAGTTGTGGAAAAAAGTTCATATGCATCACAAATAGAGTGCCATTTAGAATCCTTACTCTATCTTTGGGGCTATTGGAACCCATTTGTTCCATATTATTGCTGTCTTTGATATTTGCCCAACTCTCTGTTTATGCTGAGTTGCTGCTATACTTCACTGCTTGTGCCATCCCCACCACAACATCCAGGATAATGGGGTTTTGATGAGAGCAAAACCCTCACAGCTACCAGCAATAAGACCCAGAGAGATCAAAGACTGATTTCAGACCTGGGGCCATGTGTACATGGCCGGCTGATGTGTATGCATTGCAGGACTGCGCAGATTGGGCTGCTGAGGGTCTCCCAGCGACCTGAGGACTAAGGACTGTCTCCCCCCACCCCCGAAACACTGCCCTGCATTCCAGGCCAGCCTCTTCTCCCAGGACCAAAGCCTGCTCCAATGGGTATAGAGAATCAGCCAGACGTGAACGTGAGAAAGCCTCACCATTCGAGGTTCTTCTGATGGTTGTCGCCAAAAGCCTTCCCAGCTAATGATCATTAGGGAGATAGACATACCCGGGCTGATTGCTGGCACTGGCCTAAAGTAAAGCAGAAGCAAATAATTGCAGGGGGGAAAAGGGGTTGGGGGGGAGGTGTTTTTTTTAAGTTCCTGCTTGGGTGATGATGTGAGACCTCTGGGGGCCTTTTGCCGAAAAAAAACCCACACGCCCCTCCAGTCCAAACTCTAACCAAGCACCTAAGTTGCAACATTTTCATTCATAATGCCCATGTCATCTAGTTTTAGAGAGTGTCAGGGTCGGTTTAGGAAATTATATGCAGGTGCTCAGATGTGTGACAACCATACACATGCAGATACAAACACAAGTGCATTCACCAGAATCTCCTGTATAAACTTTCATTAAATTAAATTTTCAAGGGAGTTCGGCTCAACCTTAATTATTGGCTCTCCTCTTCGGACAATAGTTTTCTGCTCTCCTCTTTTTCCCTTGCAAAGTACTTTGGAGAATTATTTCAGGCAGGTTTGTGTAAATCTCCATTCCTACGGTCTATATAGATGTAGGGTAACAAACTGTAATTTTATATTTAAGTGTCTAAGCCAGGTAATTATGTCTGGCAGAGCAAAATGTAGAATGTAGTGCTTTGAAATATCCTTTGTATTTATAAATCAGATACTGGAGTATATGTTCTATGCCCTCCATTGGGTGACCTCAGTTCAACAGGTAAGAGTTTCTGATTTTTCATTTTTTGAATTTGATTTCCTTATCTGTCATGCTTTATGCGGATATAATTGAAGGTTCTCTGAGCTTCCTGCAACCTCAAAATCAGAGTGCATCTACATTTGGGTCTTTCTTGGGCTACTAGTTTGTGAGCTCTTGGAGTCTCATTTAGTTTTCCAAAAGTTTTGCTTTTTGTTTTAAAGTTCATTACTGAAGGTACATCATGTGGGTCCAGTATACTGTACTGTGATTCCAATTACTACTAAGGAGCAGGTGAAAAGGCAATTCTTTTTCTCATCTCTTCTCAGTTTCTGTGTAAATACCCCAAACAGCCTTTTTTTCTAACACTTTTCTCTATTCTTTCATCTCACCTATGTTCTACCAATCTTGAAAATATATGTACTGCACATCATTATCATCATCATCATCATCATCATCATCATCATCCCTCACCCTCACTATACCTCGTTCTCGCCTGTCCCGCTGTCAACCGCCAGCCCACATCCTCCCTCTGGCCTGGAATGCCCTCCCTCCACACATCCACCAAGCTAGCTCTCTTCCTCCCTTCAAAGCCCTACTGAGAGCTCACCTCCTCCAGGAGGCCTTCCCAGACTGAGCCCCCTTTTTTCTCTCCTCCTCCCCATCCCCCCGGCCCTACCTCTTTCCCCTCCCCACAGCACCTGTATATGTGTTGTACAGATTTATTACTCTATTTTACTTGTACATATTTACTATTCTATTTATTTTGTTAATGATGTGCTTTAATTCTATTTGTTCTGACAACCTGACACCTGTCCACATGTCTTGTTTTGTTGTCTGTCTCCCCCTTCTAGACTGTGAGCCCGTTGTTGGGTAGGGACCATCTCTATATGTTGCCAACTTGTACTTCCCCAGCACTTAGTAGAGTGCTCTGCACACAGTAAGTGCTCAATAAATAAGATTGAATGAATGAATGAATCATCATCATCATTAATGCATATGTGTAAGACTGGTTCAGAGAAGTGAACAGAAAACAGTGTTCACTTATTGATGGATCCTTTGGGAAGTTTCTCCTCTATTTTGAAGACAGTGGTGATTCAGATCTGTGGCACAGCTATAAACAAAGGTGTGAAAAAACAAAAGCAAATTCTCACTCCTTTTAGTGGAAGACACCATTACCCCACACGGTCCCAGAATCCCCTCATCCAAACCGTGGTCAGCTCCTTCCTAGAGTGAAGAAACTGCATCCTACTGACTAGCAGGGGTTGGCAAGGCAGGGAAAAAAGACTCCGTACCCTTTCTGTAGTACACCTTGGGAGAACTCCCTGCACCTCAGACCCCTCTGCAGATGCATGTACACCGAGGGTCCCAGAAACTGGCTAAGAATCTGACCCAGTCAGGTCAGATTGGGGCACTGAAAATTGACCATTCCCCATGTGGGGATAGGAAGAAGGCCAGCTGACTCAAGTAGAGTGACATGCACCCCTAGGTAAGCTGTCATGTGGCTGAAGGCAATTCTTTTCTCACCAGCATCCTTCACTAAAACAGCGGGGGATTGGGGAAAGGTTGCAGGGCGGGGGTGGGGGATGTGGGTTGGGGGCAATCGAGAGGGTTTGTTAGCTTTGAAAGGACTTAGCTCTCTCTGGGTAAAGAAGTCCGAATCACACCAGCTCTTACATTGTTTATTAATTCTGGAGCAGCGAAAAGAAAAAGATCATTCAGGCACTGTCCCACCTGTTACTTCTGGGAAGAAAAGATCCCAAGCAGAGCCTAGATTAGATCTGGCTGTAACAGGTCCCTGCTCATAGCAACTCCGATACTGGAGCCCAGGGCGTCTGAGTAGTTAGATGGTTGGGTAGTGCAGGAAAAGCAAACCCCGGAATCCTCCCCTCCCCTCTCCTCTCTCCCATGGCCCCCTTCTCCTCCTCCCCACTTTCACCCACCTTTCCAACTCCTTCATCTCAGGTGATGCCTGATGCGAGGAGAAGGTTTGAGGGGGCATCTCAGTCGGGTCCCTGGCCCCGGGTTTTCCTTCCTTGGAGATGCTAACCTCCAGCTCCATCACAAGGACCACTTAGCCCTTCCCTCTCTGCCTTCGGGCTGTCCCGCCCAGTTCCCAGTCCGAGGCCTCATGCCGCGGCACAGTGATTTATGGGTTTTTTTTTTTTTTGCAAGTGCTTTCATTTTTCATTTCTTAACCTCCCGTGCAAAAACCATGTTGGCTTTTAATGAAGGGAATTTTTTTGCATCCAGCAAACTGTAAACCGTGTCGCTTGGAGACAGCGAAAGCCGAAATTCCACAGATTGCCACAAAGTGGGACATTGTGTCGGAGAGGCGTTGGGCATTCTTTGATTCTGGGTCCTGTATTAGCATTTGTAAGAGCTAAAACAGGGGGGTAAAGGGGAGAGAGAGAGAGAGAGAGAGAGAGAGAGAGAGAGAGAGAGAGAGAGAGAGAGAGAGAGAGAGAGAGAGAATTTACACAAGTGTCCCGAGAGAATGCAAAATGTGTCATTTCCTTGGGGTTAATTTGCTTGTTTCAGTTAGCCTTTCCTACAAGTTTCGAGATGGGGAAGAAATCCCAGATTATGTGGCTCCTCTCTGTTTCTGTCTTTTGCTCTCTCTGCCCGTCTTCCTCTTGCTCAAGATACGATAGGAGATTGGGGAGCATCTAGGGGTGACAATTTGACTTTTGGACGGAACGCTGCCTCCAGCAGTAGGTGATGATGTAATAGGTACCAGGCAGATATAAATATCGTGGTCAGGGGTTAGGGGCTATGGCTGAGCTATTGGAGAAGAGCGCCACTTCACACAAGTCTTCTGTAGTTGAGATCAAGTTCGTATCTACTCCCGCTGAATCGATTCTCTCTCTCTCTCTCTCTCTCTCTCTCTCTGTATGTGTGTGTGTGTGTTTGTGTGTGTGTGTGTGTCCCCTCTGCTCCAGGCAGCCCTGTTAGGAATACCACACAGTTCCTTGGGGATCTGAGAGCCTAGACGGGCTTAGCAGCTTTTGGGGATTTTATCTCACCCCCCGCCCTTCTCCTTTTCTCCTTCCTCGCCTCTCTCTCTCCCGTCTAAGTATAAAGTCAAGCCCGAGCCCCGGGCAGAGTAGGGCGGGTATTTTTAGAGTAATTGACTCCCTCGAGCTAAACCACGTGTGTGTCACCGGTGCGGCTCGGATGCCTCTTCCCTCGGCCTTGCTCCCCGCGCTGCTGCTGGGGCTGCTGTCGCCGTGGCCCGGGCGCGGGGCCCCGCTGCCCGCCCCGCACAACGACACGCTGGAGAGGCGCTGGGAGACCCTCTTCTCCCGCTCCATGGCCCGGCTCCCCGGGGACAGGAAGGACCAGAGCCGCGATGGGGACTATCTGCTGGGCATCAAGAGGCTGCGGCGGCTCTACTGCAACGTGGGCATCGGGTTTCACATCCAGGTCCTCCCCGACGGCAGGATCCTCGGCGTCCACAACGAGAACCGCTACAGTAAGTCCCGAGGTGGATGTGGGGAAGGCTCCTCCGAGCCCCGGACTCGTGTGTGTGTGTGTGTGTGTGTGTGTGTGTGTGTGTGTGTGTGTGTGTGTGTGTGTGTGTTTTAGGGGGGAGGAAGGAGCTCTCCCCAGCTGGGGGAAGGGGCTTTAGGGGTCAGGGATCTGCCCTGTTAGGGGCAAGAATGATGGGGAGAGGAGAGGGTGGAAATAACAATAATAATAGTTGTTAAGCGCTTACTATGTTCCAAGCACTGTTCTAAGCGCTGAGGAAGATACAAGGTCAGCATGTTGTCCCCCGTGGGGCTCACGGTCTTCATCCCCGTTTTACAGATGAGGCAACTGAGGCACAGAGAAGTTAAGTGGCTTGCCCAAAGTCACGCAGCTGACAAGTGGCGGAGCCGGGATTAGAACCCACGACCTCTGACTCCCAAGCCCGGGCTCTTTCCACTGAGCCACGCCGCTTCTCCCTAAACCACGCTGCTTCTGGAAATCTGACAGACAGAGGCACAGTCCCGGTCCAGGCTCTTCGCCGGGCCACCTGGCAGGGAAGCCAAGAATCCCCGCCCCCAGCCGGCCCAGCCGGCAGGAGAGCCAGGGTCTCTGCCTCACTCTGGCCGCTGCTGTCCAGGGCTAGGAGGGGGCCCCGAGATGGGGGTAGGGGGGAGAGGAGACGCTGGTGGCCAAAGTCACCGGACAGTAATAATAATTACAATAATGCGGGTATTTGTTAAGCGCTAACTATGTGCCGAGCACTGTTCTGAGCGCTGGGTTAGATACAAGGTTATCAGACTGTCCCACGTGGAGCTCACAGTCTTAATCCCCATTTTACAGACGAGGGAACTGAGGCCCAGAGAAGTGAAGTGACTTGTCACACAGCTGACAAGTGGCGGAGTCGGGATTAGAACCCATGACCCAGGCCCGCGGTCTAACCACAAGGCCACCCGGGAGAGGGAGACTGGCTCGGGACGGCCTTCGGGCGTCCGGGCCCCGACAAACCCCGGAGTTTTCCGGAGGGAGCCGGAGGGGAGGTTTGGCCGGCCCGGAAAAAAGGTCTTCCCCCTCGCCCTCCCCGTGGCCCACCGCCCCTGCCACCTCCCTCTCCCCGCCCCTCCTCTCCCTTGCCCTTTGCGGGCAGGACTGCAGGAGGGATTCCTTTGGGAGTTTTTAACTCTCCAAGTCTCACCAAGCATGTAAGGCCCAGTCGATCAGAGGGCAATGTGTGGGACAGAAAGAGTGGCGAGGTTTTTCTTGCACGAGAAGCGGCGTGGCTTAGTGGCAAGAGCCCGGGCCTGGGAATCAGAGGGCCTGGGTTCTAATCCCGGCTCTGCCACTCGTCTGCTGGGTGACGTTAGGCAAGTTACTTCACTTCTCTGGGCTTCAGTTACCTCGTCTGGAAAAGGGGGGTTGAGACTGTGAGCCCCACGTGGGACAACCTGATGTCCTTTATCTACCCCCAGTGCTTAGAACAGTGCTTGGCAAATACCGTTATTATTATTATTGCTGTCGGGAACAATGAGGCGCTCGGGTCGCCTCCGCATCTTAATAAATACCATCATTATTCCTAGTATTATTCATTCATTCAATCAGTCATATTTACCGAGCGCTTACTGCGTGCAGAGCACTGTACTAAGCGCTTTGAAAGTACAATTCGGCAACATAAAAAGACAGTCCCTACTCAACAACGGGGTCACTCTGGACGCCCTCCCTCCTCCTGCCTCCGCCCCCTCCCGAGTGGGCACCGCTTGGCCAACAGGTCTCTCCCGTTCGATCCCGTGGGATTCCTGGGGGGAATGGGAGCCGGCCGGGAAGCCTGGCCGGGGGGACGGACGGCTCCCCAACCGTGCATCTGTTAGTGACTTAACCCCGTGGCCTCCTCGCTGGCTCTGATCCCCACCCTGCAACTGCAACAATAGGATTTAAGAGGTAGAGGCTGCTCGCTGACACATGCCGCATTTCCCACCAAATTTATGGCTGCTTATTTTAACCGCAGCCGCGCTCCCAAAAGTGTGTGTGTGTTGGGGGGGGAGTCCCCTCCTCCATGCCTGCCCCACCCCCCCATCCTTCCCAGGGCAGCTAATGTCCAAATTCACACCGAGTCTTAGTTTGGGACTGTGTGCCTCCTCTCACCAGGGAGTTTTTCTTTCCTCGCCCTAGCCCCCCAAACGAAAACAAAAAAACGAGAAAGCCAATGGCATTTAAGCCCCCCAATGGGGGTCGGGGGAGCAAGGGAGCAAGGAACCGGGTTCCTGGAAGCAGAAGGGGTTAGGGAGGAAGGAGCAGGGCACTCTCTGACAGACACTGGGATTGGGATCCTCCTCCTAGGGACTTTGTGGGCCACAAATCCTGAGCGGCAGCAGGGTGGGATGTGGGTTCCTCCCCCTCTCTGAGAGGATGAATCGGAAGAAATTCAACCCCCCTCCCCAACCGTATCCCCGGTTTTCTCCCCACCCCCCTTTCAGGCCTGCTTGAGATCTCGCCGGTGGAGAGAGGAGTGGTGACGCTGTTCGGGATGAAAAGCCATCTCTTCGTGGCCATGAACAGCAAGGGCAAGCTCTATGCATCTGTAAGTAGCGGGCATGGTGCTTCGGGCCCAGGGGTTCTGGGCTCCCGGAGCCATTGGAGGAGGAGTTTAGGCCACCCCGGGGAGCCTGGCAATTCCCTGAGCACCGAGGTGGCAGGGGCGGGGGAGAGGGGAGCGTGGAGGGGGATGCTCCCAGTGACTCTGCAGCCTTTGATGTGGAAGCCAAAGTAGGCATTGCCAGCCTCCACACGTCTATCCCGGTGTGAAACAAAGGCCCTGGATCAAGGACCACCCACGTTGTAAATTATCTGCACACATACACACAAACACACATGCACACACACACATGCAACAATGCACACACTCGCGACCTCCTCCACTGAGGGGGTCATTATACTCCCCTCCCATCACCCCTCCTGGCTTCTGGCTTCTGCCAGGTAGCCAAAGGGCCTGGCTGCCTCCTCTGGGCTTGGGAAAGGATGGTGAGGGCAGGTAAGGTAGCCGGTCAGGGGGATGGAACAGCTGCCCCCGGCAGATGTGCCCCTTCCCTGCAGGCAGGGAGGAAGCAGCAGATTTGGCTTTCATCGTTCCCACTAGAGGATGGCGAGGATGTGACCTGCAGGCTCCTTCTTTCTTGGCTCAAGCTCCTTGACTCTCCCCCTTGAGCAACTAGCCCAACTCCTCGGCTCTTTTGGCCCTGGAGCTGCAGAGGAGACGCTATCTGCTGGAAACTTCCCAGTCAGGGCTGCCTCTCTCCCTCCTTCCTCTTCCCACTCTTCCTCTGGAACCAAGAAGGGGTAGGGGGAGATGTGGGAGGGAGCTGATAACTGAGCAGCGGCAGACCAAGCAGCTATAGGAGAGGGAAGGATTGGGAGAAACAAATGAAGGAAAGATGGTGTCCTAGGGCTTGAGAAATTCCTCCTGGGGGAAGAGGGAGAGAAGGTGGGCAAGTCCCCCACATCCTTCCTGCTCTGCTGCTCCATGAGGAAATAAACTAGAGGGAGCCAGCCCCATAGAAGGTGTCTGCACCTCCTAGAAAGAAAGTGTCCCACCCTCTCTACTCCAGGACCCCTTAGGTGGGGTCTTAAGGACAGATCCAATCTAGGGGTTGGGGCGGGGAGGGAACTGCTGTCGGTTTGGAGAATAAAGGGGGGCTTCAGATTAAAGGCAATCTCTTCCTAACTCCCTCCTAGATCTACTTCAACGATGAATGCAAGTTTAAAGAAATCCTCTTGCCCAACAACTACAACGCTTATGAGTCCAGAAGCTACCCAGGGATGTACATCGCCCTGAGTAAAAATGGAAAAACCAAAAAAGGAAATAAAGTGTCTCCCACAATGACAGTCACCCATTTCCTCCCCAGGATTTGACTCACCCAGGACCTTACCTCAAGCTAGGGAAACCCAATGGGAGAGGGGAGAAATTGGACAGGGAGGAGGGAGACTTGGTGCACTTTCAATGGAGAGTTTTATGAAACAGTAGATGTAACATATTTAAATTAATTATTTAAATCTGTATATATTGTTATGAAATTATTTATAGGTTTTTAGTGAGGTTTTTTTTTCAAAAAAGAAAAAAACCCTACTTAATGGTGCAACAGTAGAGAACTTCTGCCTTTCAATTTATTTAACTTTTTTAAGTTATCAAAGGTGTGCTGCTATTCCATGTTTAAAAATCAGTGGAAATGGATTCCTACATCACGTTTTGCACTGTTTTGATGTTGAACAATGTTGTCAGTGTATATGTATTTGTTTGTAACAACACAAGGTCTTAGGTTTGAAAATGAACTCTTGTATGACAGCCTTTACCGGTTCCGATGTTCTAGCTTGTAGCACCCTACAATGTTTGACTTCCTTTGTGCAGTGTTGCTATTTAATTGAAACGGGATCGGTTTACTTCTGGTACAGAAAGTGCAGGGTTGAAGTCCTACCCCACCAATCTGTTTTTAGATCTGCCAAGCCTGAACTTTGAACTTTCCTGCAGTCAATCTTAGAAGATCTACCAGGCATAGAGACCCTTAAGCAACTACATAAACTCCCTGTTTCCCGTTTTTTTAGATAAGTAATAGCCAATGTACTTCATAGCTATTAGAGACACATTAGACAAAATTAGTTTGCAGATATGGTCTAAAAGTTTGTCAGAAAATAATGATTAGAAGAAAGAAACTATTTTGTCACCCCAATGGAAGGCTACGGAATGTAAAGTGCAAATGTTCCAATTACTTCATAAAAAGAATTGATGTTTTGGATCTCCAGTAAGTCCTAAATACAGTTCATTAATCAGATATTTTGACCTTTGCTCTATACAAAGTCTCTCAGTTTTTGAGGGGCTTACTCTTGTCATCCCAATTTTGCAAAGCCTTCTCTCAAAGGAGAGCAACTTTTTTTTAAGTTGCTATAGTATATATTCAGGTAATCCAAATTTCCTTTACATGTGTGTGCATATGCATTTATTCAAGAAATGCAGTGTTTGGGAGGAGAAATATGCTGCTCTTTTCTATGTCTCATTCCCTGACAAAGTTGAGTAATTTCTACCTCACTAATTCTTAAAGCCAATCTCCTAACAAAATCTGCATAAAAACTATACACTTTTTTTCTTTTCAGAAATTCCAGGCACAGGAATTTGCCACCCCAAATTTCTGGTTTTCCATATGTAGCCAAAAAGTATTCCAGATAGTGTCGGTTGCATCCCATTTGAGCCTCGTCACGTTTGAGCTATCTTTACCCAGTGCTTTACTTTTAGTAAGGATAATCATGGTGAAAATATTTGCAGACAGCTGTTAGAGTGCACTATATGGTCATCAAGTAACCCTATATTTTTCTTTATATATTTTGCAAATGTAACCCCTGTCACTACAGCAAAAAAGGAAGAGACAGGTTTGGTAATGATTTTTTTTTAAAGTTACAAAGAGATGACAAATGTTTTATTGTAATTGAGAAGTTTCTAAAGTTTATAGAAAATGACCTTAGGTCATCATCAGAAATGACTGAAACGTTTAGTAAATACTTCTAATACTCATATAGGATGTTTGCATCTCCCAAATTAACTTTATGGTCACCCACAGAGAGAAAAGCTATGAAAATTCTGAGTTCAGCTTTTGCTTTTTTTAACATTCCTTTTTTTTAAAGTCTTTGTTCAAATCCAGTCACAAATCCAGTTGCATATACTGTACTTAGCTGTGGCCTAGAAGAATTAAGCTAATCACCAAAGTCCATAAAAATCGGTATAGCACCAGAGCAGTTCTTGAACTGTAGCTTATGCAATACAATGGAAACAAATATACCCCAAAACTAGCAAATATCAAAGATGGTGCTTGAAGATTTCAGTGCTGTTTGGGGGTGAGGGAAGGGGAGGGGGGGGTGCATACTTTCACTGTATTTTTGTGAGAATAATCACCTGTGTAATGATGAAACATTCTGTAGTAAAGGTATAAAATTCCAGGTCTCAAAATAATCATTTATCCAAAGTACAGATGTGCTCTGTTACTTTTGGTCATTTACACATACTGTTGAGAGAAACGTCCTATATGTTTAGAGCTAGTACTATATCCTTAAAATAGTCTTGTTAAAAACCTTTCTTGATGTTATGGGTATTTGATCTTTCAATATTTACCAGAATCTGTCTGTAGTTTTATACAGGTGCTGTTCAATATTGTGGTGTATGTGCTGTGCACATTTAAATGCATTATAAATGATCCGCGTTTATACTGTAAAATCTCTGGACCTGATGTAAATACTTGGAAAAAGGTATTAACATTCTGTAAAAAGACAGAATATGATTCCCTCCCCCTACCTTAAGCCACATTTCCAGTACAGTCCTTGAACCTGCTGCTCATGTTACAGTCTTGGAGGCAACTTCTAGACAACTACCCATGTTTTTGTGTTCATGAATGCAAACCCTAGGAATGCAAATCTTTGTAGGTAGAAGTGTGCATATGGAAAGGTCCTAGATTTTGTGGATGTGTTTTTTAATGCTCAGAGGCGTACATGTTAAGTATGTTCAGCTCATGTTCATTTCTGTCAGTGCATCCCTAAATATGGACAAAAACAGTAAATATTCATGTTGTTGTGAACACTGGCAAGTAAGAAAAAGCATTGTGACTACAAGATTTTCCCATTTGGACCTTAAGTGTCCTTCCAGAGTTCTGTTTACTGAAATTTGCAAACTTTACCTAGAATTGCAGTAACTGAATCTTGTAACATAGTGTGGTAGTTTCAACTATTTCCGTATCTAAACAAACATTGAACTATTGTCAAACTAGCGGAAGAGCACTACATGGGAGATGCTTTGTCTCTACACTATGCTATTTCTTAGCAAGGTTCTTTTGCCATCTTAATAAGTACCTGAACACAATATTCTGTCTTTCCAAAGACCTAAAAACTCACCTATAGTACCACTGCCCTTGTTACGGGAATAAGAAGTTCTAGGTCTGTAGGTCAGAATTACTCTTTTTGCTGGTCCTTCTGTTCTTTGTATTTTGGCCTATGGCACCTGTGTTTCATCCTGATTTTCTTTGCAGGTACAAATTCTCATTTTGGGGCTGCAATTTTTCCATATGTTTATAAAGCATTTCAATGAAAGATGCATGAAATATGTATGTTTCACTTACTATGTGTACTGCCACTGGCACAGAATACTAGCCCTGATGATTAAAATTAGAGATTGTCATTAAATAATGATGTGCTTCCTTTTTTCTAAAAGCCTTGAATGTTTGTAATGTGTGGGTTACAATTCCTATAATTGTCTCTGGTTATTTTCTAGTCTGATATCAAGAAAGATTCCTATGAGAGCATGGGATTACTCCAATGACTAATTCATAGTATTAAACATTTGCTGATGGTGATAGTTTGATCCTTGATAAATGAATACATCTTGATAAATACATCACCTAGGGTAGATTAAAGCACCTGGCCACCTGAGAGCTCAAAGCATATTCAGATCTATTAATTATGGTACTTAAGTGCTTTCTATGTGACAAGTACTGTTCTGAGCCCTAGGGTAGATACAAGCAATTCAGAGTTGTTACAGTTTCTGTCCCACAGTCTAAATTGGAGGGAGTAGGATCTAATCCCCATTTAACAGATGAGGTAACTGAGTCACAGAGAATTTAACCAATTTGCCCAAGGTCATCCAGGTGTCTACATGGCAGATCTGAGTTTAGAATACAAGTCCTCTGGTTCTCAGGCCTATGCCCTTTCCACTAGGCCACGCTTCTACTGAACCTAGACCTCACTGCAAAAGCTACTTCTAGAACTGGAAGAATTAGAGTTCCCATTTCATAAATTATCGTTGCATAGAGCTTTTTTTATGAAACGTTTATGCTGGTGCTGTGCTGCCATATGTCATCAAGCTTTTTTTTATTCTGTGTGGCCTAGTGTAAAGAGCACAGGCCTGAATGTCAGTGGATCTGGATTCTAATCCCGGCTCTGCCAATTACCTGCTGTATGTTCTTGGTCACCTCACAATTTCTGTGCCTCCCTTCCCTCTCTTTGTGGGCAGGGATTGTCTCTCTTTTTTATTGCTGTATTGTACTTTCCCAAATGCTTAGTACAGTGCTCTGCACACAGTAATGATTGATTGAATCTGCAAAATGGGGTTTTAATTCCTGTTCTCCCTCCTACTTAGACTGGGAGCCTCATATGCGACCTAACTGTCTTGTATCTACTCCAGCACTTAGTACAGTGGTTGACATAGAAAACACTTAATGGGTATTATTGTTACTCATTTGAACCTAATTTTACTGGGTGTAAACTAAGTCTTGGGAATAGGCTACACATTCAGAGAAGCTGTATTCACTATTTTAGGGCACAGGAGGATCACATAGTAAATTTTCACTTGAAGGAGTAAATGAGGGTTCTTTTATGGCAGATCTTTCAATAGGTAATAGGTAATAAAAACATTTAGAGAGGAAGGTTAAGGTTGTAAGATGGCACATCCTTAACCATTAGGATGGCTGTGGAGAGCAACAATCACATGAGTTCTCCAAGCATCCACTGCCTCCATCAGAGAAACACTGCCAAACTCAGCTGATATCAGTAATGACTTTTTTAATATTCCGATTCAACATTAGATAGTTATGAAACATCAGCTACCTAATGCTTCAGAATTGCTGCCTAGCCTCAGCAAGGGGGGGAAGCACAAACTGTGGCAGCGAGTCCTCCACAAATTATAGAACACACAACTTTGCCTGTAGCTGTTGTGACAACTGGACTCTTGATAGTCAATCAATCAGTGGTGTTTATTTAGTGCCTACTATGTGCAGAGCACTACACTAAGCTCCTGGGAGAGTGCAAGACAGCAGAATTAACAGACATGTTTGTGCCCATATTGATCTTAAAGTCTACAGTCAGTCCTGCTCGAATAGTAAGAAGTCTGAAAATGACTCCTTCATCAGCATGTGTTTCAGTTCTCTAATTGTGGTAAGTGTTGCCTGGTATTATGTTATTGTGTCTTTATATACTGCATCATACCTTGTGTGCCCACTGTCAACCTCCCTGCCACCTTTTAGATTGAGAGTCCTCTGAGGGAATGGGTCTTTGTTCTACCTTTATTATTTTCTTCTCCTGAGCTTAGTATGGTGCTTTTTGCACACAGTTGGTGCTCAGTAAATACTACTGATGAATGAATGAATTGTGATAAATACAGTGTAGAAAACATGTAAATGCAGATGTACATAGGGATATTGTGTGCCCACAGGTATTTTGACCTTTGCTCCATACAAAGTCTCTCAGTTTTTGAGTTTACTCATCCCAATTTTGCAAAGCTTTCTCTCAAAGGAGAGCAACATTTTTTTTAATTGCTACCCTCTAGGATGGCCTATCAGTGGCTTTGCGACAATCCACTGCTCCATCCCACAAATTAATGGGATGCCTTTTTATGTCGTTAAAACAGTTGTCCTGCCCACTACTACATCCTACCACTTCAACCTGAAAATGTCCCTTTCAGTTTGTCATATCACATCCTGCTATCAGCGATTCACCTCACAAATCTGAGAAACAGTGTGACCTAAGGGATAGAGCATGCCTAGATGTCAGAAGGACCTGGGTTTTAGTCTTCATTCTGCCACTTGTCTAATGTGTGATCTTGGGAAAGTCACTTAACTACTCTGTACCTCAGTTACCTAATCTGTAAATCTAATCTTAAAACCATGAGCCCTATATGGGGCATGGACTGTGACCAATCTGGTTACTTTGTATCTACTCCAGTGGCTTTGAACAGTTTCTGGCTTATAAGTGCTTAACAAATACCATGAAAAAAAGTCTCACCCAATGGAGCTGGGGTGATATGAGCAGTGCCTCCCGAGGAGGTGGGAGATATAGAAACACCTATTATTGATGCTTTCAAAGAAAGATGGCAGGTGAGAAGGAGTCAACATAACTGAGAAAGTGCTGTTTCATCTATGGGATTGAAAATAAAATGTGAGGACACTGCAAACCACTTGAAGACGGAAGTCATGTCTCCTAACTGTTCTCTCCCTGGCACTTAATACAGTTTCTCCACAGAGTGAGCACTCAGTGAACAAAATGGAGGAGGAGGAATAGCCCCCCAAAAAGCCAAAGAAATCATTGATTCAGTCAGTGGTACTTAATTGAGTGCCTACTATCAGCAGAGCACTGTACTGAGCATTTGGGAGAGTACAATACAACAGAGTTGGCAGGTATGTTTCCTGCCCACATGAGCTGGGAGTCACTAGGAAGCACCCAGGAGATCACCCCAGGAGATCCTATAACCATCAGGCTTGGAGGCGGGTGCTGACCCTCCATCTTCCCTCAAAATGAGCTTTCATGTCCTTCAGTGCCCATTCCTAGGTGGCAGAGAACACATTGGTAGCAATAGCGTGGGTCCCCAATTACATCTGCTCGATTCCGGGGTTGTGAAGGGAGAGGAAGGGGCCCTGGGAAGAGGAATCAGTCAGTCACCGTTTTGCATCAGCAACCCAGAGTGCTGATTTGGCGGGGGGGAGCAATCTCCTCACTGTGCCTCAAACTCGTCTGTCTCACCACTGACCTCTCGCCCACATCCTGCATCTGGCCTGGAATGCCCCCTCTCTTCAGATGATTACTGCATCAGCCTCCTCTCTGATCTCCCATCCTCCTGTCTCTCCCCGCGTCAGTCTATACTTCACTTTGATGCCCGGATTATCTCTGTACAGAAACGCTCTGGGCATGTCACTCCCCTCCTCAAAAATCTCCAGTGGTTGTCTGTCAACTTATGAATCAAGCAAAAACTCCTCGCTCTCGGCTTCAAAGCTCTCCATCATCGTGCCCCCTCCTACGTCACCTCCCTTCTCTCTTTCTCCAGCCCAGCCCACACCCTCTGCTCCTCTGCCGCTAACCTCCTCACTGTGCCTCATTCTCGCCTGTCCTGCCGTCGACCCCCGGCCCATGTCCTCCCCCTGGCCTGGAATGCCCTCCCTCCACACATCTGCCAAGCTAGCTCTCTTTCTTCCTTCAAAGCCCTACTGAGAGCTCACCTCCTCCAGGAGGCCTTCCCAGACTGAGCCCCCTTTTTCCTCTCCTCCTCCCCATCTCCCTCATCTGCCCTACCCCCTTCCCCTCCCCACAGCACTTGTATATATTTGTACAGATTTATTACTCAATTTATTTTACCTGTGCATATTCACTATTTATTCTGACCGTTTTGACACCTGCCTACATGTTTTGTTTTGTTGTCTGTCTCCCCCTTCTATTCTGTGAGCCCGTTGTTGGGTAGGGACCGTCTCTCTATGTTGCATACTTGTACTTCCCAAGTGCTTAGTACAGTGCTCTGCACACAGTAAGCGCTTAATAAATACGATTGAATGAATGAATGAATGAATTGCCTCAATTCCAGAGCTGATTGCATTCTAGGACCTTTCTGACTATAATCTTGCTCCGCTATTTGTTGTGAGTGTGACCTGTAGGGGAAACTGGTGAAATTGCTGTAAGGGTTGGATTCCTCTACCATAGTAAGTCCAGATCTCTCAAACATATTGCAGGTTGGATATCATTGTGGCTTTATAGATCTTCTATTTAGGATGAAGTTTCCTGACATTTTGTCAATCTGTCTTATCTTGTCTTATGCTGTCGAGTCATCTCCAACCCATAGCGACTCCATGGATACATCGCTCCTTAATGCCCCACTCTCCATATGCAATCATTCTAGTAGTGTATCCATAGAGTTTTCTTGGTAAAAATATGAAGTGGTTTACCACTGCCTTCTTCTGTGCAGTAAACTTGAATCTCTGCCCTCGACTCTCTCTCGTGCTGCCGTTGCCCAGTACAAGTCAGTTTTGAATTGCAGCAGATTGCCTTCCACTCTCTAGCCACTTCTCAAGCTAGGAATGGAATGGGTATGCCTCTGCTTGACTTTCCCTCCCATAACCTAGACTGGTAGCATACTGGAAACTCTCCAGGGCAATCCTGAGAGAGGTGTCAATCTGTAAATCTCTTAAAAGCCATATTAAACTTTTTTTCATTTTGCCTGCTTCCTGGTCTCTCCTTCGCATGGCATGGCATAGTGGAGGGGTGTCATGGGCATGGGAGTCAGAAGGTCATGGGTTCTATTCCCAGCTCTGCCACTGTCTACTGTGTGACCTTGGGCAAGTCACTTCACTTCTCTGTGCCTCAGTTACCTCATCTATAAAATGGAAATTGAGATTGTGAGCCCCTCGTGGGACAGGGATTGTGTCCAGTCTGATTTGCTTGTGGTTACTCCAGCACGTAGTACAGTGCCTGGCTCATAGTAAGTGCTTAACAAATGCCATCAATTTTTTTTTTAAATCTTTGTTGAATACTAGTTTTTTAAACTGTCTGCTACTTCCTGAGCCATCCTGGTTGGGCAATACTTTACACCCAGTAATCACTCAATAAATGTCGTTAATTGATTTATTTGTGTGCTATCCAGAGAGCAGAATCCATGAAAACATTAGATTCTGTGTTGTTGATCAAAATCTTTGGTTGTGTAGATTTTCCCAAGAGTAGACTGGCATGCAACTTTAACTTTCTTTGGCTTTATTATTAGTTCACTAGGCTGTACCAACTCAGTGAAGGTTCATGATCACTTGTGTGCATTATTCAGTGTGCCTTAAGAGCAGGGTTGTCACATTCAACAATTCTTAGATAACTCTCAAAGACTTCTGATGATGCCTGTAGCCTAGAGATGAAAATGCTTCCCTCTGGACTGAAAATGCATTCTGACTTCAGCTTTCAGATCCCTTGTTGTACCTTCAAATATTGCGGCATACAATAGATGGAAGAGGATCAGTACTACTATAAAGCCCTATTTGCCCTGATGGTTATAGAGGAAATGATCGAACAGGGCACCTTCAACTCTGACTCAACAGACCGTACTATCCTGGAATAGCCTAGGAGTCTTGCGAACTTCTCAGGGAAGGCAAATTTGTTTAGCAGTTGCCAGAGCCCTGGTTTGTTGATGGTGTCAAATGGATTTGCAAAGTCTCTGAAAACAGCATATCAGTAGGTCAGTTACTGGTCATTTGAATCCCAGTCTTTTGATCCCTGACGATTTCTCTCCCTGTCATTTCATTCATTCATTCATTCATTCATTCAACCGTATTTATTGAGCACTTACTGTGTGCAGAGCACTGTACTAAGCACTTGGGAAGTACAAGTTGGCAACATACAGAGACAGTCCCTACACAACAATGGGCTCACAGTCTAGAAGGGAGAGACAGACAACAAAACAAAACATGTGGACAGGGTCAAGTCATCAGAATAAATAGAAATAAAGCTAGATGCACATCATTAACAAAATAAATAGAATAGTAAATATGTACAAGTAAATAAATTTCAGTTTTAAGGACCATTTAGTAAGAACTACCCTCTCTCTTGAGGGTAAGTTTTTGTCTTTGTATTTCATTCTTTATTCATACTTTATTTTACTTTATCTTATTTTATTTTACAAATTATTTTACAAATTTATTTTACAAATCATTTTACAAATGTAAAATAAAATAAGTTCTTATTTGAGGTGGGACTTGAAAGATATTTATATCAGTTCATCCAGGTAAAGGTGACTAATACAGGACTCATTTGCTCCAAACTCAGGCTAACAGTGCAATCCATATACCTAAAACATAACTAGTCCGGGTGTTTATTCAATATCTACTAAAGGCCAAAGCACTCTGCTAAGTACTGGGGTAGATTCAAGATATCAGATCGGACACAATCAATCAATCAATCAATCAATCAATCATATTTATTGAGCGCTTACTATGTGCAGAGCACTGTACTAAGCGCTTGGGAAGTACAAATTGGCAACACATAGAGACAGTCCCTACCCAACAGTGGGCTCACAGTCTAAAAGGGGGAGACAGAGAACAGAACCAAACATACCAACAAAATAAAATAAATAGGATAGAAATGTACAAGTAAAATAAATAAATAAATAGAGTAATAAATATGTACAACCATATATACAGGTGCTGTGGGGAAGGGAAGGAGGTAAGATGGGGGGATGGAGAGGGGGACGAGGGGGAGAGGAGGGAAGGGGCTCAGTCTGGGAAGGCCTCCTGGAGGAGGTGAGCTCTCAGCAGGGCCTTGAAGGGAGGAAGAGAGCTAGCTTGGCGGAGCTTTCCCTTCCCTTTCCCACACAGAGCTCCCAATTTAAGAAGCAGGAAGAGACTGTACATTATCCTCATTTTGCAGACGAGACACAGAAAGACTAAGCAAATAGCCAGAGGTCACAGTGCAAGCCAGTGGAAGAGCTGGGATTAGAACCCAGGTCTCCCGACCCCCAGTTCCTTGCTCTTCCCAGTAGGCAGGGTATGCTGCTGAGTCTCAAGAAGGCCAAATATCAAGCTCCTGGAGAAAAAAGTGCTAAGTGACAATTTCACAGCAGCCTCATTGGAGAACAAGGAACTGCAGTTACAACTACTGATGCGAACAATGGTTGGATGTTTCCTCAAAACACTGTCTATTGGAGGCAGTCATCAAAAATTGCGGGCATGGCAAAGAGTAAAGTTTTGACGAAAATGATTCAGATTGAAACCTATATCCAGCTCTCCTGTAATGTGGGAATTACAAACTTGCAGAACTCCAGGCTTAGGGAAACTCAAGCTGTAATACTCACCTAGTTTGACAGTCTACGCAAGCAAAGATTTTCCTGTGTGCACAAACTGCCTGTTCCAATTCCCCAGCTCACAGTTTCCAAATGTGTTCATGCTATTGGAAAACATCTCCTAATTCCTGAAAATATTCTTCCCGAAATACATAGTGAAAACATGTGTTAGGGCAGAGGTGAGTGTTTAAAATCAAAAGTGCTGTCTTTGACCCTAAGGTCAACAGACTTTCAGCAAGGCAAGAAATACGCCAACAACGTATTGCAACACCTCACACTTAGAACAAGATATAGGGTAACAAAAACCTGCAATGGGATATGCAACTCAAGCTGAGAAACTTGTGTAACCAGTGGTGAAATGCTAAATTGACTGCTTTCAGGAAGAAGTTGACCACCAGCTAACTACGGACTTTCACTCACCACTAAAGAAGTACTATGCATCCACCCATTATAGCACTGCTGAAGAAGCCACTCTCATCACAGAGAAAGTTTTACACAGAAGAGAATGCTACAATGATTTTCTCAACATACCTTCTACCATTTTAGAAGCTTAGAAAACTAGCCAAAACAGAAAGCCATTCATGACATCCTAATCTTCTGAGGAAGTTACTACTACAGTCAAAGCTGTGAAAATTGGTAAAGCACTGGGATCTAATGGCAACCCTATCTACGTATGAGGAGGGAACCTAATTTTTAAACATCTGGATAAAGTTCTTCCTCAACATATGGACACTGAAGAAAAGTCACAAAGCTTCAGAGATGCCACCAAAATCACCATCTTCAAAAAGAAAGGTGAGACTGTAAGCTCCTTGTGAGCAGGAAATGTTTTTCCTAATTCTGTTGTATTGTACTCTCCCAGTGCTCTGCCCACAGCAAGTGCTCAATAAATATCATCGATTGATTGAGAGAGCTGATTATGTAAACTACCACTTAGACTGTGAAGCTCATGAGGAATAGCCATCCTGCTTTAACTGTTTGTCCTGAATTCACCCAAGTGTTTTGCACAAAGCTTCATAAATACCATAGTTAACATAAGGGTACCTCACTTTAGGGTACCCTAGTTGATGGCAGGATGCTAGCCAGACTCCTTTTGGACAAACTAATAATAATTATTGCTGTTATTGTTATTATTGCCCAAAGTCACACAGCAGGTAAGTGACATGGCCTGTATTAGAACCCAAGTCTCCTGACTATTTGTCTGTGCTCTTTCCAAAATAATTGACCAAGGTGAATCAGAATCTCAATACGGCTTAAGGACAGGGACAGAAAGTAAGCTGGAATTATCTGGAATGGGGCACCAGTAAAATAATAAGAGCTGGGACTCCCATTCCTGATTGTTAAATTGTACTATCCCAAGTGCTTAGTACAGTGCTTTGCACACAGTAAGCACTCAATAAATATGGTTGAATGAACTGAATTATTTCGGGTTGATTATTTATTTAGTTTTGGGCACAGAGCATACCTGCCTCTAAGAGATCTGGGGTCTCCATAGTGTGTGTGTGTGTGTGTGTGTGTGTGTGTGTGTTTGGGGGGAAAGGATGGACGGACAGGATGCCCTTCTCTATTGTGGCCTTCAGGGAGTCAGGCCTGACATGATGCAGATAGCTGCCCTTCACCCACCCAAAGCTACAAGGCATGCCAGGCAGCAGTGCTGAGGCTGGGTGCTGAGTCTGGCATGTGGGACAAGGAATGTATCTAACATGATTATCTTGACTCTACCCCAGTACTTAATACAGTGTCTGGCACATAATAATAATAATAATGGCATTTATTAAGTGCTTACTATGTGCAAAGCACTGTTCTAAGCGCTGGGGAGATTACCAGGTGATCAGGTTGTCCCACAGGGGGCTCACAGCCTTGATCCCCATTTTTACAGATGAGGGAACTGAGGCACAGAGAAGTTAAGTGACTTGCCCAAAGTCACACAGCTGACAACAGCAAGCACTTAAATACCATGGGGAAAATAAAAATTTGAGGCATGGGTGGAAAATCAAAGTGGAGATGCTGTAGGGGGAAGTGTAGATGACAGACGGTAAATTAGATGAGAGCTCAGGGCTAGAGAGATAGAGTGAGGGAGTCTTCGACGTAGAAGGGGTAGCTGAAGCCACCTAAGCAGATGAGCAGATGAGCTCCCTAAGAGAGTGAGAGTGAGACAAGTGGCAGAGCGTTAGAACCCAGGTCCTCTGACTTCCAGGCCCACGTTTTTTCATCATCATCATCATCATCAATCGTATTTATTGAGCGCTTACTATGTGCAGAGCACTGTAGTAAGTGCTTGGGAAGTACCAATTTTCACTAAGCTATACTGCTTCTCTGTATAGACGGAGCTTCACACAACGTCCACACATACCCTTGAGGGACAGGGTCCATGTCTAATTCCCATTTGTGTATTCTTTCCCAGAGCTTAGTATTACGCTCTGCACATAGTAAGCACTTAAAACTATTATTTCTACTAGGGAAAGGATGAAAGGCAGAGAAGGATCCAGTGAATAAAACTAAGGAGAGGTCCGACAAGTAGAAGAGTCAGGCTAGTGCTGTGTCAGCAAAACAGAGGCTTGATAGGAAGGTCCATAGTGTCAAAGGCAATTGAGGAGTTTGAAGATGATCAGCACAGTGTTTTGCACACAGAAGGCACTCAACAAATATTATTAATTGATTTGTTTGCTTGATAAAACAGCATTCTTAATACTTTCAATACTTGGTCTCCCTCCTACTTAAACTGTGAACCCCATGTGCCCCCTGATTATCTTGTATCTACCCCAGGGCTTAGTACAGTGCTTGGCACACAGTAAACACTTTATAAATACCAGAAATGTGGGAAGCAGCATGGCCTAGTGGATAGAGCACAGGCCTGGGAGGTCAGAGGGATCTGGGTTCTAATCCCAGCTCTGTCACTTATCTGCTGTGTGACCTTGGACAAGTCACTTAACTTCTCTGTGCCTCAGTTACCTCACCTGTAAAATAGGGATTAAGACTGTGAGTCCTATGTGGAAGAGGGACTGTGTTCATAATGATGCTACTGATGGAGACCACTTGCCATGTGCTCAAGTGTTGAAAAATGAGTTGAAAAGGAGCCTGAAACAAAGCTGTCTCTTCCAAACTGCGCAGAAGTAAAACAGTTTACCAATTTGTACCTGCAGCTTTAAGCTCATAGAATTTAGTTCTAATTTTGTTGTAGGCAGGGAACGAGTCAGTTTATTGTTCATTCATTCACCAATTCAACTGTATTTATTGAGAGCTTACTGTGTGCAAAGCACTCTACTAAGCACTTGGGAGAGCACAATGCAACAACGGACACATTCCCTGCCCACAACAAGCTCACAGGCTATGATTGTATTGTACTCTGCCAAGCGCTTAGTAGAGTACTCTGCACACAATAAGTGCTCAATAAATACAATTGAATGAAATACGATTGAACGAATTAATTCTGCAACTCTGGATTTCTGGCCCAGAAAGAGCTACTTCTTTCCTGACTGTGGCAAGGGTCAGCTGGCCAAGTTTGTACACATGAATACATGTGTGTCAGTCTGCCTTTTGTCTTAAAAGACAATAAAGAAACAAGTAGCAACGGTTTTCATTTTGTTACTGAAGAGACCCAGAAACCCAGCCCAAGGTACCAAGTATAGGACTATTAACACCTGAAAGAACTCTAAATGCTCGGTGGAGCAAACTGTTAGCAGCGTGGGAAGAATGTACAAATCCAGGTAAACAATATTAATGAGGACCTGGGTGGATCTTAGGGAACTGATGGCTCACCATCTTCTAAAGATGCTACTGAAAGGTCTGAAGATTTTCTTCTGAACAACACCCAAGAGCGAATGCCTAGCGGAGAGAAGAGCCATTAACTTTAATGTTGCTTTAGCAGGACACAGCAGTTCGTTCTCCATTCTTGCCTCCAAGCAACTCACTTTTATGCCACATCATTTGGGGTTTTGTTAAACATTGCTGCTACCTCTTTCAGATTCTCTCCTTATCAGTCGTGAGAATTGGCTCATCTACCCTTTTCAGCAGGGCTGTGATGTGGGTATCAGTTCATATTGGTGCCTCAGGCCCTAGAAGTCTTTAGTTTGGTGATCACCTGCCTAGCTCTGGATAATTTCAGCCCAACACTGTATATGAGTCATGCCATAGATACTAATGATTCTCTAACCATTTTTTTGTCAGCATCCCAAGGAACTGTGTTGTTTGCTTTGACACAAATTCCTAGAATAGTGTATTATTAAACCAGTCCTTATGGCATCGGTTAATAGTGCCCACTGTCTATCTGATAGTCATATTAGTGTCTACTGTTCAGTGTTCATGTGGGTTTCTTGCCCCGTGAAATCACCGTGATTGTACCAAAAGCCTTGTTGGTGACTCCATTCTCCAGATATTTGGCATTATAATAATAATAATAATGGCATTTATTAGGTGCTTGCTATGTACAAAGCACTGTTCTAAGCAGTGGGCATTATGTTACCCTCCCAAGCAATTAGTACAGTGCTCTGCCCTGTAATAGCTCAATAAATACTATTGATTATTTGGCACTGAGCTGTTCAAATAGTTCAGATGCGGCTTTTTAATACTCTTACTAGAGAATTTGTTAATTATCAAGTAACCCAGCATTCAGTACCATGTGGGACTGCAGGAATCAATCCCAAAAAAGCTTTCAGATCTCACTTTCAAATAATAATTTAGCCTATTGGATGATATTGCATAACTGCTGGGTACATTTATGATGTCTGTTTTAATGTAGTGAGCAGAAAATGGTGTTGAAAATAGCAATTGATATTGGCACACTTAGAAGCAGAAGGAAATCCCATTTGTTGAGTTTTCCAGTTTATTTTGAAATGTGATACTGCCCAAATTTACAGTAAAATTTCCCAAGACAATCAGCTCACCAGATATTTAACTTCTGCTGCAATTACTTCATCAGGGTCCTTGTAGGATCTTTTTCTACAGCAGTATTCTATCTTCAAGGAGGCATTCATTAATTCATTCAATCGTATTTATTGAGGGCTTACTGTGTGCAGAACACTGTACTAAGTGCTTGGGAAAGTACAATATAACAATAAAGAGAGGTATTCCCTGCCCACAACAAGCTCACAGTCTAGAGGGTATAGGCTTGGATTGTGGTGCCAAAATATTTCTGAATCAGAGGTAGGTAGAAGGGTTATCTCAATGCTACTATGGTGACTATTAACCTAGCTAGCTCACTTACTGCCAGTGTAATCTTTGTGTACCACTGCTGATCTCATTGTTTTATAACAATCTGACATTCCATGATGCTACGACTATTTTCTTTGTATCAGGTAATGTTATATAAGCTTTTATACTAAGAGCTGCGGAAGCTATGTGGCTTGGGAATCAGATGACCTGGATTCTAATCCTGACTCAGCCACTTGTCTGCTATGTAACCTTGAGCAAGTCATTTAATTTCTCTATGCTTCAGTTCCCTCATGTGCAAAATGGGGATTCAATACCTGTTCTCCATCCTACTTTGAATGGAGCCCCAAGGAAGACCTGATTATCTTGTGTCTACCCCAGAGTTTAGTACAGTGCTTGGCACATAGTAAGAACTTAACAAATACCACCAATTATTATTATTATTCAAGGATAAACTCACCAACCACAATCACAGTCCTCTGGAGAGCATGATTTGACTGGGAAAGGCAATTTTTAGGATTTTTTTCCCCAGGCTCTCCCCATATGGGATAATAATAATGATGGTAGTTGTTAAAAACTTGTTCTGGGCCAAAGCTCTGTACAAAGCACAGGGTAAATACAAGACAATTACATTAGATGAAGTCCCTTTCCACAAGGGGCTCACAATCTAAGTAGGAGAGAGTAGGATTTAGTCATCGTTTTACAGGTGCCCTCTGTAGCTGCAGGACAGGATATCTCTGTCTACCATCCCAGGAACAGGTGGTTGCTGCTTATTTACTTATATTAGTATTCTATCTTCCCTTCTTGGACTGCAAGTTTGTTAGGAGCGGAAATGTGTCTGTTAATTGTTATATTGTACTCTCCTAAGCGCTTAGTACAGTGCTTTGCACATAGTAAGCATTCAATATGTAAAATTGAATGAATGAATGAATCTCAAATATTATGGTTGAGTGAAGCAAACACTTCCTCTGTAAAAGTGGTTGGGGTCTTTGCTACTCTGCCAGGGCTGGAAATCAGGATAGAATAATAATGTCACATACATTCCCTTTAAACTCTCTCTCTGGGTCTTTCTGAGATGACCAGACCCTCTCTTCAGCATGATCCCATGGGAGCCAAGCTAAGGCCAGTTTCATCAGTTTCATCTGTTCACTCAGCTGGTGAACAGAGTGGGCAGGGGTGAATTGAAGAGTCAAACATAGTTTTCTTAGTGGCTGAAATCTCTCATCAGCCACCTGTGTGGAGTCAGTCAATCTAATTTATTGAGCTCTCACTGTGTGCAGAGCACTGTACTAAATTCTTGGGAGAGTATACATTTCTGCCCACAATGAGATTACATTCTAGAGGGGTAAGTTCTTGACTGTAAAATCTCTTCAAAGGGCTGCTGATAACTGGACTTAGGATGGAAGTTTCCACTACTCTCCTCTTGGAACAGCTGTTTACTTTCCAGGATCCCAGTGCTTAGGAAATAAGCTTTTGGGGAGTGGGGGGTTTGTTCTTTTTTTCTGCATTATAATCAATGAGAAGTGGTATGGCTTAATGGATAGAACATGGAACTTGGAGTCAGAGGACTTGAGTTCTACTCCTCTGCCATTTGTCTGTGGTGTGATTTTGGGTGTCACTATGCCTCAGTTTACCTCATCTGTAAAATGGGGATTAAGATTGTGAGCCCCATGGGGGTCATAGACTGTGCCCACTCTGATTATCTTTTACCTACCCCAGTGCTTAGTACAGTGCTTGGCACATAATAAGCACCTAACAAATACCTTTAAAAAATTGCTATGGCTCAGTGTGGAGGGTTGGAGTCCAGGTATTTGTCCTTCCCTCTTGAGATGAACTAGAAAACAGGACAGTTCCCAGTGAAGTTCTAGAAAACATTCAAATCAGTATCTGTTATTGCAGATTTAAATGCAAACATGAGAAAAGTAACTGGCCACAGGGAAAAAACCCGTACTGTTTAGGGAAGCATTTTGACACTTTCAAAACTTCTTTAAGCCCGTAAAAGTCTGATTTGTACTTCAGAAGTAATGTGATTAGCAACTAGTTTGTAACCAGAATATGTTAATTGGTTCAAACATCACTAAATCACTTTCTTTAGCCTGGGTGAGACAGTGTGAATGAGAGTCCATGAAGGTCAATAAAGCATGGGGTGAGATGCTAAATGACTATCAGGTGGCTTGGCATGTCCCCCACAGTTGAGTCTAGATAAGAAACAGCCCATTTTAATGTTTTCATCTTTATTAGTTTTTTTTTTGTCTTGGCTAACAGAACTGTAAGACATCAATCAATTAATCATATTTACTGTGTGTTTACTGTGTGCAGAACACTGTACTAAGCACATGGGAGAGTAACAATGTAACAGAATTATAGGAGCTGGGTTCTAATTCTGACTCTGCCACTTGTCTGCTGTGTGACCTTGGACAAGTCACTTAACTTCTCTGTGCCTCAGTTACCTCATCTGTAAAATAGGGATTAAGATTTTGAGCCTTATGTGGGACATGGACTGTGTCCAACTTGATTAGCTTGTATCTATGCTAGTGCAGTGGAAAGAGCATGGGCTTTGGAGTCAGAGGTCATGGGTTCAAATCCCAATCTGCCAATTGCCAGCTGTTTGACTTTGGGCAAGTCACTTAACTTCTCTGTGCCTCAGATGTTACCTCATCTGTAAAATGGGGATTAATCAATCAATCAATCATATTTATTGAGCACTTACTGTGTGCAGAGCACTGTACTAAGCGCTTGGGAAGTACAAGTTGGCAACATATAGAGACAGTCCCTACCCAACAGTGGGCTCACAGTCTAGACTGTGAGCCCCCTGTGGGACAACCTGATCACCTTGTAACCTCCCCAGCTCTTAGAACAGTGCTTTGCACATAGTAAGTGCTTAATAAATGCTGTAATATTATTATTATTACAATGCCTGACACATAATAAGCACTTAACAAATACCATAATTATTATTAACAAATACCATTAAAAAACACAGAGTTGGTAGAAGCATTCCCTGCCCACAACGAGCTTGCAATCTAGAGGGAACATCTGGGTACTAGATGGCAGACTGAGAGTATAAGACTCAAAAATCTAGCAGTAGGCTTAAGCAGCCAGAAGTGACCTCAAGAGGCCTCATGGATCTTTGTAAACTAAATTAGTTTGGATCCAAAATTTTTTTTTTATTAATGCTAAAAAACAAGGAATAGAAGTAAATGGTAAAGCACAAACTGAAAGTGCAAGCAAGGAAAAATATAACCAAACACTAGAGAAATTGGAAGTTTGAAAGCAAAAGTGTCTAGGGATTTCTAGCAGTGGAGATTCCAGATCTGTTAATCCACAGGACCTCCTAGGGCATTAAAGACAAGGGCCTTCCCCCACCCACTACCACCCCAATCTCCCCAGCCATGGCCATTGATATTGTACCTGTGGAAAGTCTTGGACAATTTTTGAGCTGACATGAAATCAAGGAAAACAACTCCATTTACATTTTCCCAATATTTTTATTCCCAATAATCAACATATACTGGGGAGCTTTGTTATCTTTTTATTATTGGGGATCTGATCTGATCCTGTTAGGAAGCACACTGGCTGCACTGGCAGATGAACAATCACCCTTTAATGGTATGGTTATTTTGATCACTTCCACAACAGACTGTCCATAGAATACTAAGTCTCACGACAGTCAAACTGATTCTATATTATCTGCAATTGTGACTTTTGGGAAGCAGCATGGTCTTGTGGAAAGAGCATGAACCTGGGAGTCAGAGGACCTGGATTCTAATCTCTGCCACTTGTCTGTTGTGTGACTTTGAGAAATTCATTTAAATTATCTGTGCCTCAGTTCTCTCTTTTGCAATATGGGGATTAGGACTGTGAGCCCTATGTGGGACAAGGACTGTGTCCAACGTGATTAGCTTGTATAATGATAATTTTGGTATTTGTTAAGTGCTTACTATTTGCCAAGCACTGTTCTAAGCACTGGGGGAGACACAAGGTAATCAGGTTGTCCCACGTGGGGCTCACAGTTTTCATCCCCATTTTACAGATGAGGGAACTGAGGCACAGAGAAGTGAAGTGACTTGCCCAAAGTCACACAGCTGATAAATGGTGGAGCCGGGATTAGAACCCATGACCTACCCCACTATTTAAGTACAGTGGCTGGCACATAATTAGTGCTTAACAAATACCATTAAAAAAATTCTGAGATAACTTCAAACTGTTTAGGGCTTCTTAGCATTGATTTTCTTACTCCATCATTATTGATGTTCAATATTTGTGTTAAAATTACTACCTACCCATTCATTATGAAACAATATGATTGGGAATTGTTTCTAAGGGACAGATTCAAGAAATCATTCAGGAATGACAAAATTGAGTATTTGGTTTTGGGGTGTCTATTTTGGAGAGATTTCCTGAATTTTTTTTTTTCTTGAATCTCTCACCTGCTTAAGGAATTGTAGAGCTCTATCAAGTCTGACAGGTGCAGTTAGAAATGAAACTAACTTGCAGGCTGAGACACCGTTTGACTTCTGTTACCATACATTGACATTCACCTGTTCTTGTTTTACAGACTATATGGGTAAGATCATTTTAATCAGTAAAAAATTATACTTAAATTTAGACAGATAAATTTTCCAAAATCAAAATCCCCCTCTCTCTTTACTTTACCTCAACATCCCCACCACCCAGCTTTCTTAATTCAATAGAAATGTTTTCGAATATTTAGTCATCTCTGCTAGCCATAATAATAATGCCTATTCATTTGTAAAACACTGGTATTCCCAATAATTGAATAGCAGCCATCAATTGCATAGGCAAATGCAAATTTCAGCAGAGACAGTTTCACACATGATTTGTTCTTACCTCTTTAGCAAAGTCTTGGCAGAAGGGCCAGCAAAGAGAAACCAAATATGTGCTACTTATCTCCAGAACCTCACAAACATATCAGGACATTTTATTAGGGAGAGTCTTCTTTTCTCTTTCCCTTAGCATCTTTGATAACCAGTTCCTCAGAGATAAGATAGGGGCAGGCCTGAAGCAAATGTGTAACCCCAAAATGGATGTGCTTACAGTGAGGTTCAAAAAAATAAATGAAGCAAAGATAACATTAATGGGTGTTCAGGGGAAGTATGGAGAGCCTGCTACAGGTTTCTAACATTCTGACTCCCTGCAGCAGCATGTTTTTGGGCCTCTACCTATCAATCAGTTGATGTCAATCATATTTATTAAATGCTTACTGTGTGAGGGGCACTGTATTAAGCTCTTGGGGGAGTACAACACAAAAATATAACAGACACATTCCCTGCCCAGAATGAGCTTACAGTATTGAGGGGGAGACAGACAATATAAATATCTATATAATGGAAAAATACATATGTGCTGTGGGGCTGGAGGCGGGGGTGGTGAATAAAGGGAGCAAGTCAGGGTAATGCAGAAGGGTGTAGGAAAAGAGGAATGAGGGTTTAGTTAGGAAAGGCCTCTTGGAGGTGATGTGGCTTCAATAAGCTTTGAAGGTGGGGAGACTAATTGTCTGATTCGAGGAGGGAGGGTCTTCCAGGCCAGAGGCAGGATGTGGGTGAGAGGTCAGCAGCGAGATAGATGAGAAAGAGGTACAGTGAGTAGGTTGGCATTAGAGGAGCAAAAGTATGCAGGCTGGGTTGTAGTAGGAGAGTAGCCAGGTGAGGTAGGAAGATGATTGAGTGCTTTAAAGCTGATAGTAAGGAGTTTCTGTTTTATGGGCAACCACTGGAGGTTCTTGAGGAGTGGGGAAACATGGACCAAATATTTCTGTAGAAAAATGATCCAGGCAGTGGAGCAAAATAATGGACTGGAGTGGGGAGAAACAGGAGGCAGGGTGGTCGGCAAGGAGGCCCATACAGTAATCTAGGCAGGATAGGATAAGTGCTTGGATTAATATGGTAGGAGTTTGGATGGAGAGGAAAGGATGGATTTTAGCACTGTGAGGATTGAAACAACAGGGTTTAGAGATAGATTGAATATGTGGGTTGAATGAGAGAGAGGAGTCAGGGATAAAAATAAGGTTATGGGCTTGTGAGATAGGAAGGATGGTGGTGCTCTCTGAGAAGCAGCATGGTGTAGAGGATAGAGCATGGGCCTTGGAGTCAGAAGGTCATGGGTTCTAATCCCAACCCCACCACTTGTCTGCTGTGTGACTTTGGGCAAGTCACTTTACTTCTGTGTGCGTCAGTTACCTCATCCTTTAAAATGGGGAGTGAGACTGTGAGCCTCATGTGGGACAGGGACTATTCAACCCAATTTGCTTGTATCCATCCCAGCAATTAGTAAAGTGCTTGGCACATAGTAAGCACTTAATAAATACCATAATTGTTATTATTATCATTATTACAATGATGGGAAAGTCAGGAGAAGGACAGGGTTTGGGTGGGAACATAAGGAGTTCTGTTTTGGGCATGTTAAGTTTGAGGTGACAACAGGACATCCAAGTGGAGATGTCTTGAAGGCAGGAGGAAATGTGAGGCTGCAGAGAGGGAGAGAGATCAGGGCTGGAGACGTAGATTTGGGAATCATCCCCATAGCAGTGATAGTTGAAGCCATGGGAGCTAATGAGTTCTCCAAGGGAGTGGGTGTAGATAGAGAATAGAAGGGGACCCAGAGCTGAAACTTGAAAGATGCCCCTCAGTTAGTGGGTGGGTGGTTGAGGAGGAGCCTGAGAAAGGGACTGAGAATGAGTGACCAGAGACCTAGGAGGAGAAGCAGGAGAGGTCAGTGTCAGTGAAGACCAGGTCAGATAATGTTTCCAAGAGAAGGGAGTGGTTGACAGTGTGGAAGGCAGCTGAAAGGTCAAGGAGGATTAGGATGGAGTAGAGGCCATTGGATTTGGCAAGAAGGAGATCACTAGTGACCTTTGAGAGGGTGGTTTCTGTGGAGTGAAAGGGACAGAAGCCAGATTGGAGGGGGTCAAGAAGAGAATTAGAGAAGAACTTGAGACAGCGGGTGTAGACGACTCTCTCAAGGAGTTTGGAGAGGAATGGTAGGAGGGAGATGGGATGATAACTGGAAGGACCTGTGGGGTCACTGTCCATGGTGCAACACCCCCCACCAACTCAGGGATCACCTCAGACATTCCCCAATGGAAGGGGTCTCTATATGTTCCTGACTTGTACTTCCCAAGCTCTTAGTACAGTGCTCTGCACACAGTAAGTGCTCAATAAATATGATTGAATGAATGAATTCCTGAAGGGCTGGAAGTCAGGTCCCTTATTGCCGATTGGCAATTTGCTTGTCCATATCATGAGTGCCTAGATCTGGAATTGTGGAGTCTACTGGCATTGTCACAAGCTGCCAACAGCTACCAACAGTGGTTGGAGGGAAGACCCCTGGGAAATGGAAAGTCAACAGGTCCTTCAGAAGCACTTCCTTCAGTGCTGCACTGTCCACAGTGGTCATGGATTTTGGAACCTCAGAATGCTGGGTGCCTAGAAGGATATTTGAAATATTATTATGGCATTTGTTTAGCACTTTCTATGTGTTTAGCACTGTTCTGAACACTGGAGTAGATACAAGTTAATCTAGTCAGATAGAGTCCCTGTCCCACAAGGGGCTCACAGTTTAAATAGGAAGGAGAACAGGTACTGAATCCCCATTAGCAGATGAGGAAATTGAGGCACAGAGAATTTAAATGACTTACCCAAAGTCGCTCTGGTGTCAGAGCTGGAATTAGTCAATCAATCAGTCAATCGTATTTATTGAGTCCTTACTGTGTGCTGAACAATGCACTAAGTGCTTGGGAGAGTACACTGTAACAATATAACAGACCCATTCCTGTCCTCAATGAGCTTACAGTCTAGAAGAGGAGACAGACATTAATATAAATGAATAAAAGTACAAGTGCTGTGGAGCTGGGAGGGGGATGACTAAGGGGAGCAAGTCAAGATGACACAGAAGGGAGTGGGAGAAGAGGAAAAGAGGGCTTAGTCAGAGAAGGCCTTTTGGAGGAGATGTGCCCTCAATAAGGCTTTGAAGATGCGGGGAGCAATTCTCTGTTGGGTATGAAGGGGGAGGGTGTTCTAGGCCACAGGTAGGATGTGTACAGAGGTCGGTGGTGAGATAGATGAGATCCAGGTACAATGAGAAGGTTAGCATTAGAGGAGCAAAGAGTGCGGGCTGGGTTATAGTAGGAGAGTAGCAAAGTGAGGTAGGAGGAGGTAAGGTGATTGAGTGCTTTAAAGCCTATTATATTAGAACCCAGTTTCTCTGACTCCCAGATCTGTGCTTTTTCTACTGTGACTCTACCACTGCTTGCTCCTTTGAACTGCAGACTTGACCACAACTCCAAGAGGGATCTGGCAACAGGCAGGAACAGGCAGAGAAAGGTTACAGAACAAAAAGTTGGAGCTCAGTGAATTTGCCTTCCAGAGGGTGTTTCCCTGTTCTGTGGCAGAAGGAATGGTCTGAAGAGCTACCTAATGGAGGATATATTTTATCTGGATTAGGAACAGTCCTGAAAGTTTTTTAAAAAAAATTCTTACAAGCTGGCTAGTGGGTGCCCCAGGGGTGAGAGGACTCTCTGAGGGGAAAGGTTGGAGGAAGACACTGCTGGCCATGATGGTGAGGGAGTGGGCTTTCTCTGTCTGGGCCTGTCTGCCCCACAACCTCCCCTGTCCTCTCAGAACACCCATCCCAGAGCTTTTTTCTTATGCCTGAGCTTGGTTCCAGATGGTTCGAACTTACTTCCAGCCCTGAAGCCTTGTTTACTCACCTTTTCAACTGATAGCTCTGTACCTCACTTCCTACCCCCTTCCAGGTGATCCCTGGCCTTCTGCACCCCAAACTCACTCTACCTCCCTGAACTCTCCTTTTCACACACCCCTAACCAGCAACGGACCCATTGAGGTGTGGGAGGAATAGGATGTGAAGACCCCCTCTTCCTCTAATACCTTTCCTCCTTTGCCACCAGTTTTTACCTTTCCCATTCTCCCTTTCCCTAACTCACCTTTCCCATTCTCCTGTTCCTTTACTCTCCTGGCCCAAATCCTCACACTCCAATGCATTAGACTCTGGACCCTGCCACCCATGCTGATCTCACTAGTCCCCCCACAAAATGGCTGCAAGGTGAGCAGCTGTGGTACAGCAGGGTAGAGTAGACAGCAGCAGCTGAGAAGACCCTTCCTCCCTCACCCCTGACTTTTGGAAGGGGTCAAGTAAACCTGTAAGTATGGCTGGCTGGGCTAGGAAGGACAGGCAAGGCTATTTCCAGTCAAATTCAATCAAGGAAAGATTTAATCTGTTTAGAAAACAAGTTATTTTTCACTCCTTTGACTCAGAATCATCTGAAGAATGATTCTTAAAATGCTAAACAAGCTTTTGCAAGTATTTTGGTCCTAAAAGTGAATTTGGTGCAGTGGCTAGAGCATGGGTCTGGGATTCAGAAGATCATGGGTTCTAATCCCAGCTCTGACACTTATCTGCTGTGTGACCTGGGGAAGTCATTTCACTTCTCTGTGCCTCAGTTACCTCATCTGTAAAATGAGGATTGAGACTGTGAGCCCAATGTGGGACAGGGACTATGTCCAACCTGATTTGCTTGTATCCACCCTGGAGCTTAGTACAGTGCCTGGCACACGGTAAACATTTAACAAATACCACAATTATTAATTAACAGGTAACACAGAAAGTATCCTGATGCCTTAATATGTCAACAGAATATTAACTGATCAGTCGTTCATCTGAGTTCCTGTCCCTGCATTTTATTTTTATCTTTTCCTCAGATTTTTAAATGATTTGCCATTTTTTTTTCCTTCTCAAGTGAATGGTTTATTTTCCAGTTTGCACCCACCACATTCGCTTAAGAGTTGATGAACACAGTAAAAAAAAGTTTGGAATTTTACAGCAAGTCTCAGAGTCAATCAAACAATGAGACCCTTCAGCACTACTTTATACAACTCCTTCATCTTGCTTCACTCAGCGTGGCCTAGTGGAACGAGCTTGAGCCTGAGAGTCAAAGGACCTGCATTCAAATCCCAGCTCTGCCACTTGTCTGCGGTGTGACCTTGCGCAAGTCACTTAACTTCTCTGTGCCTCAGTTGCCTCATCTGTAAAATAGGGATTAAGACCGTGAGTCCCATGTAAGAGGGGGATTGTGTTCAACCCAATTATCTTATGTTTACCTCAGGGCTTCGTAGAGCACCTGGCTCATGGTAAGCGCTTAACAAATACCATTAAGAAAAGAAAAAGAAGAAAAGCCTATAGAACACTCCTAAAAGAGGACAATCAGTGCACCCAATAGACCAAACACTGAGGACATTTCAGATCTGGAAGCCTGCCAGGTAGTTCCCTGAAAAGAAATAATAGATGGTGCATTACTTGGCACTGGGGGAGATTCAATATAAGCAGATCAGATACAGTCCCTGTCTAACATGAGGTTTGCAGTTTAAGGTACTGAATCTCTATTTTACTAATAAGGAAACTGAGGCACAGAGAAGTTGTGACCTTCCCAAGCTCTCACAGCAGACAAATGGTGGAACTGGGATTAGAAGCCAGGTCCTCTGACTCCGAGGTCCAATCAATCAATCAATCAATCATATTTATTCATTCATTCAATCATATTTATTGAGCGCTTACTGTGTGCAGAGCACTGTACTAAGCGCTTAAGGTCCATACTAAGGTCCATACTCTATCCACTAGACCAAGTTGTTTCCTTAATAATAATAATACTTATTAAGTTTTTACTATGTGCCAAGCTCTATATGCAATACAATCAGATCAGATCTGATCCATTCTATATGAAGCTCACAGCCTAAGAGTGAGAGAACAGGAATTAAATTCCTATTTTACGGATGAGGAAACAGGCACAGAGAAGTTAAGGGACTGTCCCAAGGTCACACAGCAAGCTAAAAGTACAGTAGGGATTAGAACCCAGTCTAGTGCTCTTTCACTAAGTTAGAAGGGTGTGTATGGGTAAGGCTAAATCAATGGAGCTGATGGGGTTGGGTGTGGCAATACTTTTTCCAATTAACTGTGGAATTGGTTTCTGTGTCATTTAACTCTTTGCTTCACAAAAACCCACAGATCTGAATTTATATTGCCTTCCCAGTGTTGAGTCTTTAAGCTCCTTAAGGGCAGGATTTGGGTGTACTTTATTGTATTATACTCTCCAAAGTGCTTAGTACAGTGCTTTGCACCCAGTAAGCACTCAATACCACTGACATTGATTGAGCAAGTCAAACTCACTAATGCATTCATGTCCTAATGATAAGCAAGAAGAAAACAGAGCCTGCAACTGTGTTTTTCCAGACTGTTGGACCAAGTTAGGGCAGCCTGTGATAAACAAGATCATAGAAATACCCTTCATTGCCTAATAAGCAGGGGCAGACAAAGAGTAGACACCTCTCACTGAGCAGGTTGTGATCTAAACAGCAGACTTGGGGACAAAACTTTTGCCTTGTATTGAGCTGCAACTGATTCACTGGACAATTTTGGACAAATCACTTAATCCCTCTGTTCTTTACCGTATCCACCTGCAAACTAATACTTATCTAGATCATGGGGTGTTGGGATCCTTAATTAATTCATGTTTGTAAAGCCCTTCAAGGTCTCCAGATGAAAGGCTCTATAGAAGTACAAAGTAGTATTGTAAAGCAACTCTGGCTACACAATGAAAATTAGAGAGAAATCAAAATTCATTTTCTCCATTGCCAACAGGTCCAATTCCTCACCTAATTATTCCAAAAGAATCAGCGCTTCAGAAATTGACTTTTTAAAAAAAAATATGTTGCAATCTTCCAACAAAAACATTTGGATGTAGCTGGTTCACTTCCACAAGAAATGGCACAGAAGACATGGTTCCAGTTTTCTTGGGATGGAGCTCCAGGGAAATTTCATTTTTCACACTCTGAAAGTTTAACAGACTTGCATCTAATCTTTGAACAGACAATGAGTGCATGGGCTACCACTTTTGAACCTTGGGACTGTGTTTTGGGCTCCCTGCTCTTAGTTGCTATCCTGCTATCTCTGACCACCTACCTCCTCTGCAATTTTGCATTTCTCTTGACTTTAGGACATCTTTGTGTGACTTATCCCTCTGGCATCTTGGACTTTAATATTTCAAAAACTGAGATCCTCATCTTCCCTTCCAAATCCTCTCCTCAATCTAACTTTTTGATCAGAAGTCCTGGATTCTATTCACAGGCCTGTTAATTGCCTGCTGTGTGACTTTGAACAAGTCACTCATCTTCTCTGTGCTTCAGTTTCCTCATCTGTAAAATGGGAATTCAATACCTGTCTTCCCTCCTACTTTGACTATGAGCCCCATGTGGTACAGTGAATATGTCCAACCTAATTAACTTGAATCTACCCCAGCACTTAGAACAGTGTGTGACACACAGTGAGTGCATAATAATAATAATAATAATATCATTATTATTATTATTATTATTATTATTATACGGACACCCCCACCTCCTTCTTTTTCCAAAGTCCACAACCTTGGTATTGTCCTAGACTCCTTGCTGTCTTTCAACTCTCACATTGGGTCCTACTGATTTCCCTCCACATTTCTTGAATCTTCTTCCTCTCCAAATGACCACCACCCAGATCCAGGTGCTTGTCATGTTCTAGCAAGAATACTGTCAGCCTCCTTGCTGGCCTCGTTGCATCTAGCCTTTCCCTATTCCAGTTTATGCTTCACTTTGCTGCTCAGATCATTTTTCCAAAATGTCATTCTGTACCCCCCTGTCCATTCTTCAAAATTTTCAACGGTTACCTAGTCCTTCCCATCAAGCAGAAACTCCAGCCCCTACTCTCCTCCTGCCTGGCACTCTCTCCGGCTTCATATCCCACATACTATTGCTCTGTCTACCCTCAAAGCCCTGCTGAAGTTACATCTCCTCCGGGAGGTCTTCCCTGGTAAATCTCTCATCTCCCCACCTGATTTCCCCACCACCCCACTGCCACTTCAGCACCATTGTGTCACCTAAGCACTTGGGTATTCATTCTTCCCATTTCCCTCCCCACAGATAGCACTTACTGCCATATCTTTAAATTCTGTTGCTTCATTGCTTCACCTTACTTGTAATTTACTGGTATCTCTCTCCCAGATAGATTGTAAGGTCTGTGAAGGCAGGGATTAACTCGATCATAAAAGGGCCTTACCAGCACTGCTCCATTTCCTCCACTGCTGCTTTTGAGCCCTTGCTGGCCTCCCAGGCTGGGTATATGATGATGATAATGGCATTTATTAAGCGCTTACTACATGCAAAGCTTTGTTCTAAGCGCTGGGGAGGTTATGAAGTGATCAGGCTGTCCCTCGTGGGGCTCACAGTCTTAATTCCCATTTTATATATGAGGTAACTGAGACACAGAGAAGTTAAGCGACTTGCCCAAAGTCACACAGCTGACAATTGGCAGAGCCGGGATTTGAACCCATGACCTCTGACCCCAAAGCCCGGGCTCTTTCCTACTGAGCCACGCTGCTTTGTGGACTCAGTATATGGGTATATGGACTCAGGCAGAGTGAGGACAATGTTTTGGGATTGCCCAGGCACACATTGCTGAAAAAAATATAATACTTGCACCCCTGACCCAAATTCCCAAGGGGAAGGAGGGACAATTTTGCCTGCTGGGGATCCAACAGGGCCCATCAAGCAGCTTAAACACTGCTTGGCTGTGCTGCCTTTTAGCTATAGCTGTTGTGCAAGTGGCCCAGTGCTGCAGGCATGCGTCCTTACCAGGGATGACAGACTCCCCATTGAACTACCCAGGTGGAGGATGGGGCATCAGATGGTACTCTTTCATGGAGCCCTAGTGGAGAGGCAGGAAGAACAGCCCACTCCCAGTCCTGGTGAGAACCAGAAAAGTGGAGGTGGCATTGCCCTTTGGCACCGCCACCACTCAGTTCATTCAGGTCAGACCAGAGTCATATCTCCTGCCCCTTGCACTGCCCACCCTCAGTGGCTCCAGTTTTAGCCCACCTGCATTCTCAGGGCTGCAACTGCTTTGCAGTGCAAAGCATGGCTCATCATATAGGGAGATGTGACATGGAGGTTTTCCTCCCAAGATCCCTGGATCATGGATGCGTCCTGCTGGCCGAGGGCAAGAAGTATAGCCACCCTGTTGGTTTCACCTCTGGTCCCTTTCCAGGTCCAAAGGGCAAGACAAGCTAGCCCAAAAAACTGTGGGGCTGAAACTAATGACATCACCCCATGGTTCCTAAGTCTGTGAGGGCCTTCAAACAGAGTTAATCTCTGAATCTGTGAGGGCCTTTAAACAGAGTTAAAATATCTGAACACAGCCACCAATCACCAGCGCATAAGATCAGCCAGTCCCATCTCATACCAGGAGCCTTCAAATCACTAACAAGAGCAAGAGAAAAAAAACAATAGTAAGGTGGCATGAATCAGTGCACAATTCTTCTCACCAATTTTTCCTGTCTTTTAAGATACCTGGGAGCCATATTAACATGAAGCATTGATCAAACTGAATATAAAAGATAGATCCTAGTAAAACAACTCCAAAATATGAAGACAAAAGGGATGGATGACAACTGAAATCAGGATAACAACTCCTTGAAATGCTGTCTCAAAGCTTTCTGAAAAGGGTGATAAAGCCATGCATATGACTTATTTTCATTTTCAAGTTTGAAAGCATTTAAACTGTTGTAAAATCAACTGCAATAATGTATCGATTCAGGTGCTAATAATAATAATAATGATGGCATTTGTTAAGTGCTTACTACATGCAAAGCGCTGTTCTAAGCACGCTGGGGAGGATACAAGGTAATCAGGTTATCCCAAGTGGGGCTCACAGTCTCCATCCCCATTTTACAGATGAAGTAACTGAGGCACAGAGAAGTTAAGTGACTTGCTCAAAGTCACACAGCTGACAAGTAGCAAATCCGAGATCATGAACCCATGATCTCTGGCTCCCGAGCCCGTGCTTTTTCCACTGAGCCACCTGCTGAATTAATGATACAACACAGTTTCTTTGGTGTTAAATTGCTTATTCTCTGAAGTTTTTTTTTAAAATAAAGCAGTCACCAAAGAAAGGACCAAATTCACAGCAGAGAGTTTCAGGTGAGTTAAAGTCAAAGAAAAATGGGGAGTTTGTAAGTGATGTTTGTCCCATTGATCCTTTGTAAAGCCAGCTGTGAAAAGTGGTTGCATTTTCTGTTTGTAGTAAGGTGTGCAGCTTTCCAGATGTTTTGACTATAAAGCCTACAGACATCAAAAGAGTTAAAATTCAATCCCATTACCTGAATGCTGCCTTTATGTATTTCAAAGAGGAAATCAGTTGAACTTTCCCTGTAATCATTATCTTGCAACATGTCTTTAGTGGACTATCAGGAAGCATTGCCAATAAACTGACTAGTCTCTTATGTACTAATGACTGAGCTCTTGAAGCTCAGATGTAAGAAGACATGCAAAAGATTATAGAACACTTTTCAGAAGTGTATGGATTGGCAATGAGCCTGAAAATGACTTAGGTCATATGCCAGCTTGCCCCAGAAAAACCCTGCCCAGTGCCCAATCTTTTCAATGTCAATTCAGAGGTCTCCATGAATGCTGCTACCTAGGCAGCAATATACAAAACAACAGGGTTAGAGGAAGAAGTAGAAAAATGAATCAAGAAGGTCATTTTCCTTTGGGAAGCATCAAGGCCAATTGAAAGTTTATGAAGCATCGTTACTGTCTTTTAAATAGCTGCAAGGCATGAGCCAACACGAAAATCAATCTGGCCTTCTGAGCAGTTTTATCAATGTCATCCACATGCCATTCTTCACATTAATTGGAAAGAAAGAATTACTAACAACAGTAAGATTCTGGAACACAGCCAATCTGACTGCAGTCAAATGATGCCTGCCACAACACAATTCCACTCAACAGGATTATGCGAGCCCCTTCTTGACAAAGACCATGGCTTGATTTTTGTACCTGAGCACTTACTACAGTGTTCTGCACATTGTAACTGCTCAGTTAATATGAATGATAATAATGATAATTTATAGAGTGCATATACTTTATCAGCTCCTGTAAGATGAGCTTACTGGACTGCCTGCAGGAAAATAGTATAAAGATCGAAGCACAGTTTCAGGTAAAATGGCTGGGAAACAGCGACTCAACATGGTTTGAACTAAGGCATCAAAATATCTGGGCGGCCAAGACAGAAACCCAAATAGCAACAGGCCCTGCAAACAGATAAAGGTATGAATATAACTGCTGGTTTTATATCAGTCTCTGCAGCTACACTACACACATGACCGACAACTGTTATTGTGATTATCTTCACACATGAGGTTCATTGATACTAATAGAATGGATGATGCCTTTTCCTCTTGTACACATGGTAAATGCTTACTAAATACTTTTATTACTATGACTACTGTAAACAGAAGTTGAAATGCTCCCTCTCTCTTTCCTCCTCCCTTCAAGATACCTCCAACCAGAAAGTGGGGTGTTAATGCTACCTAGGAAGTGGAAAAGTGGAGAAAAGGCTTAAGATGCAGGCCCTGCAAGATAATGCTTTGACAGACTGGAAACCTTAGGCCTGGTCTAATGATTTTCCTCAGTCCCAGCTCCATATCATGTCATCCATGCTTCACACCATTACAGTTGGAACTCATCAGTTGCCTCAGAGTGTTTTCTAAAGGGTTCTGCTGCAAAACGTTTCCTGGCAAAGGCTGTTGGGAATTGTGATAAATCTTACTGAGCTTCCATTCATTCAATCATATTTATTGAGCACTTACTGTGTACAGAACACTGTACTAAGCACTCAGAAGAGTACAATACAACAGTAAACAGACACATTCTCTGCCCCATGTCTTTGTGGGCAGGGAACATGTCTGTTTATTGTTGTATTCATTCATTCAATTGTATTTATTGAGTGCTTACTGTGTGTAAAGCACCGTATTGTACTCTAGGCAAGATACACTCTCTGCCCTCAAGGAGTTACAATCTAAATGAGGAAGACTGACAGCGAGGCTCCCCCTACTTGTAATTAAAGTAAAGAGTATTAGTACCCTGAAAAGATGCAAAAGAGTAGTGTGCATTAAGTTTTCCATTATTATTATTGTGCGTTTTTATTTTTCAATTTTCATAGAATTATTGTGTGCTCGATTTGATCTAGATCTTGAGATTACTTTATGGCCTAGGAGTCTGTGGAGGTTTGCTGATTTACTTCTTCTGGCCTATGAAAAGGGTAAAGGGATTGTAGGTGAATCGTGCTCCCAGAGAAGAAATATGAAAGGTCTATACAAAGGTGGAAAAGATATGTTTCCAGGTGAGATTTGAAAAATGACGGCACACAATGGGATGTAGAAAGATTGTTTTGTATCTGTATGCAAAAGGAATAGAAAAGTATTCTTAATGGAAAGAGCATGGTCTGGAACCAGATAACCTGGGTTCCAGTCCCAACTCTGCCACTCTTTTCTGTGTGACTTTAGGTGTAGCAATTTACTTCTGCTTCAATTACCTCATCTATAAATGGGGATTAAATATCTCTTCTCTTTTAGAGCATGGGGCTTGGGAGTCAGAGGTCATGGGTTCTAATTCCTCTCCACTTCTTGTCAGCTGTGTGACTTTGGGCAAGTTACTTAACTTCTCTGTGCCTCAGTTCCCTCATCTGTAAAATAGGATTAAGACTGTGAGCCCCACGTGGGACAACCTGATCACCTTGTATTCCCCCGCCCAGCTCTTAGAACAGTGCTTTGCACATAGTAAGCGCTTAAGAAATACCATCATTATTCTACTTAGACTGTGAGCCCCATGTGGGAAAGGGACTGTGACCAATCTGATTATTTTGTACCTATCCCGGTGGTTAGCACGATGCCAGGCACATAGTAAGCGCTTAACAAGTACCATGAAAAATGTGCATTCAAACTCTTTTGGGTCCTAAGAAATTAAACGAATGATTGTAAGAAGAAGCAAAGGGAGAGTTGAGTGCCGAAGACAAATCCTGAAACAAAAATAATACATGAAATGGCTTAAAAACGGGGCATGTCACTTTGAAATGGATCTTGACACTAATGAGAACATCTAGGTGTTTGAAGATGGGGATACGTGTTAGTGTTTCTTTGCATGAGAAACAAGGGCACTATTCTTTTCTTGCTCTCAGAAAAAAATGGCGTAGCTCATGGCTACACAAACTTCTCCGGATTACCCCTAAATTTCAACCAAGGGTGAAGTTGAGATGTGAATTTATTCTCCATAGCCAATTATGGTCTTTGACCGCTTTGCTCAACCTGCAAACAAGGGTGCTAAGTAGCGCCGATTAACCTGTTCTTGTTATGCAATATGTTAATACAAGACTCCAAGTAAATCCTCAAGGTTGCAATTATAAAATCAATGCGAAGAAAATGTTCCTTAAGTAGTTAACCATGAAATGCTAGTAAAGTGAAAATTGATTTTATTGGGCTCTTTGAAATGAAATGAAAAACAGGAGATGCTGCAGTTTATGTACATGCCTTTACATTATATATTATAAATGAATGATTTATATTAATGTCTGCATCTCCCTCTCGACTGTAAGCTCTTTGTGGGCAGGAAAGTGGCTGCCAAGTCTGTTGCATTTTGCTCTCCCAAGCGCTTAGTACGGTGTTCTGCACATAGTAAGCGCTCAATAAATACCACTGATTGATTGGTTGATTGAATGATTGATTTAGCATATCTCGGCCAAGAACCTTTCTACTACCACCCAGCCGGCACCCTTCTCTCCTTTAATGCTAACCTTCTCATTGTGCCAACCATCTCGTCTACCTCGCCACCTACCCCTCACCCACATCCTGACTCTGGCCTGGAACACCCTCCTTCCTCAAATCCAACAATTACTCTCCCCTCCTTCGAAGCCTTATTGAAGGTGCATCTCCTCCAAGAGGCCTTCCCAGACTAAACCCCCTTTTCCTCTTCTCCCACTCCCTTCTGAGCCCCCCGACTGAGCTTTCTTTGAATTTCCTCCCTCCCAAACCCGCAACAATAATGTGCATATTTGCACCTTATGTATTTATATTAATATCTGTCTCCCCCTCTCTAGAATGTAAGCTCATTGTGGGCAGGGAATCTGTCTGCTTATTATTGTAGTGTACTCTCCCAAGCGCTTAGTACAGTGAATTGATCGACTTAATGACTGAATGATTGAATGAATGAAAAGATAAGAAGGGAAGGAGAGTACATGAGATTACTGCATGTGGGAGGCCATCAGCGCTGGTTTACTAGCTTACAACAGCACACTAACATTGTGTGTAGACACAATAAACACCTTTAACAAATAACACTTTATTAGAATGAAAATCAGAAGTAATTATGAACTGCCGTGAAGAACAAATTAATAGTAAATAATGCAAACAAAAATCGGTGGCTAAGGAAGCATTTCTATTTTCAAAAGGTCATTCTTCAGGCTTTTACATTCCTTCACCATGTTTACACACCAGCCAATTGTTTTCATCAAAGATCTTTATTATTCTTTTCTTGGCACACACAGAACAATTACTTTCATAGATAATGTAATATGCAGTCAAACATGGAAGAAAATCTCCAATTCTTTAAAATTTTAGATGTTTGCATAAAGTAAACAGCAATCTGGGAAAGTGGGTTAACACTTTTGCATAATAAAATTAGATTCCTAATCCCATTCCTGGTGCTGGGACAAATGAAAGAAATATTTATAAACAATGTACCTATTAGGGACAGTTGGTAAATTTAGCAAATGAAAACTTTTCCAAAACATTTCTTTTTTATTAAATTACTAAAATATGTAACTATGGATAAGTTATTCTCCAATTAATATCGCAAAATGTTACAATGATCAAGTTAGGCATTCTCCCTCCATTAAACCCACCTCCAAGGTACAAACACCACCAACCAAACAAAATACTCTGAATTTGAAGTAAGTGGGGCAGAAGAGGCACCTGCCAATTGTAACATATTTGAAACCACAAATCAATCAATCAGCGGTATTTACTGAGTGCTTACTATGTGCAGAACACTGAACCATGAATGGAATTTGGTAAATTAAATTTCACCTTCTTTGGTGACTTTGAAATTGACATCCTAATAATTCAGTTTTTATTGTTTGACTCTCTCATAATTTTGTCCTTAACATTGCTGACTGGATTGAAAATTCCTTAAGGGCAGGGTTCATTTCTACCCACTCTATTGTGCTCTTATTTTTATGGCATTTATTATTAGGGCATTTGTTAAGCCCTGATTAGGTATCAAACACTGTTCTAAGTGCTGAAGTAGATTTAAATTAATCAGGTCAAACAGTCCCTGTCCCAGGTGGGGCTCCCAATCTAAGTAGGGGGGTGAACAGGTATTTAATCCCCTTTTTACAGATGAGGAAACTGAGGCACTTGCCCCAAGGTTACAAAGTAGGCAATTGACAGAGCTGGGATTAGAACCCAGGTCCTCTGACTCCCTATTCGGGACTCTTTCACTAGGCAACACTGCTTCACACAGCAGCAGTTTCGAAGCTCACACATAATAAGAGCTCAGTAAATACCACTGATCCACTTATTTTTTTAATGGTACTTGTTAAGTGGTTACTATGTACCAAGCACTGTTCTAAGCATTGGAGTAGATACAGGTTAATGAGGTTGGACACAGTCCCTGTCCCACATGGGGCTCACACTCTTATCCCCATTTTACAGAGGAGGTAACTGAGGCACAGAGGAGTTAAGTGGCTTGCCCAAAGTCAAACAGCAGACGTGTGACAGAATCAGGATTAGAACCCAGGTCCTTCTGACTTGCAGGCCCATGCCCTATCCACTGAGCCATGCTACTCCATGGCTAATAATGCCCACTAGAAAGCATCACTTTGTAGGACCAGGGAAGGTGGGTAAAAGTGGTTTAGATGCTGACTTGGGCCAAAGTGGCCCGGAAGGGTAGTGGTAAAGCTGAACCAGTAAAGTGTGCCTCAATTCTAGGGCAAATAAGGTTTCAACCCAAGTTTATCCTTGCTTCTGCTGCCCACCTTTCCCAGCCCCAGAACAGTGCTGCCTCCTGGTGGAAAGCACCAGACCAAGACTGCTCCAATCAATCAATCAGTCAATCAATCAATAGTATTCCAGCGTCAGCATTTCAATATTACTCCAATAGTACTCCAAGGCGATCAAGGATCTGTGTTGATTCAATCTCGCTGATCTTCATCGGGTTTTCTTAGCATGGAGCAATTGCCCCACAGCTCCCAGACCTGCCCTTCTTCTAGCTTTAAGGTAATTGCTTCATTGTCTTGCAGTGAGCTATTTTTACAGATGGACAGAATGTCTAATGCTCATCCTTCAGAAATTCATTGCCTGTTAGACCACTAAGGTGTGAGGTAGTGCACTAAAACAGTGGCTGAGTTTCTAATGCTTATTTAAAAGCAAACCCCAAGCCACATGTTTCCTAACATTACAACCATATCCCCCAGCCCCCTCCCCCAACCTTCACTCAAAACAAAAGGGAATGGCCAGCAGTAGATTTTATAAGCAGTAACAATAGAATTCTTCATTCTACAAAGTCAAAGGTTCAGATGGGACAGGACTGAAGTTTACAAAATCACAAAGGATATGTACAGGACAAACACAGAATTGTTGTTCACCAAATCCCAGAACATCAGGACAAGGGACACCCACTGAAGCTTAAAGGCAATAGTTTAAAAACAAACTAGAGAAAATCCTTCTTCACACCAGTGGGTGGTAAGCATATGGTATTGATTACCACAGGAAGTTTTAAAGGCCAAAAATATTAGTAGGTTCAACAGAGGTTTGGACAACTTCATAGATGAGTGGTCCTTCATAGGCTCAGAGAGGGAAAGTTAGAAATGGTGAGGAAAACTTAGTGCCGTTAGAATGTTCCTTCCCTAAATATTAGGATGAAGGGTAGAAATCAAATGGTTACTCCAGGCATCTTAATGACACTGGTCTGAATGTACCATTGATTTAAATCAATAATGGCATCGCTTATGGTCCTCTGAAGTCATATTTTTCATGTTATGTTTGTTGCTGAATTGTACTTTACAAGTGCTTACTACGATGTTCTGCACACAGTAAGCACTCAATAAATATGATTGAATAAACAAATGAACATGTGCATGTGTGCATTTGTATATATATGTGTGCATTTACATGTCCTTCCCTGTTTTTCATGTGTTTATGTTGCACATTTTTTTTTCCACACTCTTGCTTCAAAGTCTGTTCCACATTCAAACTGAAACACTGATAGACTCTGGTCGGTGAGGAACATGTCACTTCTTTGTTTTTCCCGAACTCTTATTACAGGGAATTGCAATAAGGTGTGTTCAGTACACACCACCACCACTACTACTACTACTACTACTACTACTACTACTACTACTACTACTACTACTATTACTACCCTGCTCTGTTTTCATCATTCTGTGCTATTATTTCCTCTATCCTTAATCAATTTTAATGTCTGCTACCCCTGTAACTCTCAGTTCTTTGAGAGCAGGGATTGTGTCTACCAAGTCTGCTATACTGTAATTTCCCAAGCACTTAGTACAGGGTCCTGGATACAATATAGGCTCAATAATTACTTCTGATTGATTGCCAGTATCTAGGACTGTTAGGAGACTCCCCAGGAAAACAGTGGAATTGGAGGCTGGAAAAGTATTCTCCCAAGTGCTTAGTATGGTGCTCTTCCCACAGTAGGTGCTCAATAGATACTATTGAATGAATGAATGAATCAGTCATAAAGGCTTATGTGAGTCCTTCCTCAATGGGTTTTGGGGCAGAACTAGCTGTTGGTGGCTTCAAAGACATCACTGCCACTAGAATGGTACTCTTCCTGCAAGTGTATTTCTGCACCATTAATTAAATTGACCCTGTGCAGATTTGGACAACAAGAGAAATTTTCCACTAAAAAAATCTTTTCCCCAAAGGATTTTCCCATAATCTATTATAATGTTCTAGGCTAATATATTAGAATATCATCTCTAAATGTGCCTCATTTATTCCTTAGTCATGAATAGTGTAATGAAAAGAGACTGGGTAAAGCATTTGACTTATCTGTGCCTCAGTTTCCTCATCTGTAATATGAGGTTTAAATACCTGTTCTCCATCCCCATTAGTCCATGAGGAAGAACTGTTTGTGACTTGATTATCATAATAATAATTATGGTATTTGTTAAGAGCTTACTACATGCCAAGCACTGTTCTAAGCACTAGAGTAGGTACAAGGTAATCAGGTTGCCCCATGTGGGGCTCACAGTCTTAATCTTCCTTTTACAGATGAGGTAACTGAGGCACAGAGAAGTTAAGTGGATTGCCCAAGGTCACACAGCAGACAAGTGGTGGAGCTAGGATTAGAACCCACGACCTCTGACTTCCAAGCCCATGCCAAGCTGATTATATTTTATCTACTCCAGTGCTACTTTGGTTTAGTGCTTAGCACATAGCAAGCACCTAAAATTATCACAATTGTTATTATTGTTATTATTTTTTAAAATAAATGAAAGCCTTGATTATTTCACCCTTTTGAAAACATGTGTAAATTAGGATTATTGAATTTGGATATCATGTCCTAAATTTATACATAATGGTCAAAGGTAAACTACATACTTTAAAAAATGATCCTCTTCATCACTATTATTTTGAGTATCCTTTCTAAAGACATGTACCAACTAAAACAAGTTTAATTTGTGTGCTTCTAATTTGAGAGAATTAGACACGGGCTAACAGTTCAAGGGAAAAATCAATCTATCAATTAATCAATGGTATTTATTGAGCATTTACTGTGTGCAGAGCACTGTGCAAAGTACTCAACATTTGGAAGAGTACAATACAACAGAATTGGTAGACACATTTCTTACCCACAAGTAATTTACAGTCTAGAAGGGGAGACAGAAATTACAGTACATTACAGATACATAAGTGCTGTGGAGCTGAGGGTGGGGTGAATATCAAGTGCTTAAAGAGTACAGATCCAAGAGCATAAGTAACACAAAAGAGAGAGAGAGTAGGGGAAATGAGGGCTTAGTCAGGAAGGCCTCTTGAAAGAGATATGTTTTTAATAATGCTGTCATATGTGAAGGAGGAGGGAGTTCCAGACCAGAGGGACGATGTGGCAAAGGGTCTGCAGCAAGATAGACAACAATGTTGTCAATCAACCAATCATATTTATTGAGGACTTTCTGTGCGCAGAGCATTGTACTAAGCACTTGAGAGACTACACTACAACAGAGTTGGTAGACACATTCCCTGCCCGCAATGAGCTGTCAACCATTATTTGTTGTGCTTTTAAAATTCAAATTTCACAAATACTGTATGGAAGAAAAAAACAGAGACTAAAAAAAAGAGAAAAAAGGGTAGAAAAAAATCTGTAAATCTTTAAAATTAGCAAATAGTAGGCTAAGAAACCTCAATTGGTGGCTCAAGGAAGTGATTATATTAAGCGAATCTGGGATTTCAGATGCAAAATTTCTCAAACATTTGGAAAGATCTATGTCGCTAGTCTGAAGAACTTTCTAGGGCAGCTTTCTTTCTTTTTGATAGCAGGATGTAATATCCACTTTCCCGTCCCACCATTTTATATGGGTAAATAATTTGTCATAGCTATAAATAGAAAGAATAAATCATTCTCATCCGTGCAATTCTGACAATTGGATTTCTTGCTGTAAACAGATTTGTTGGTTTAAATATTTTGAGGGAGAGAAGATACTGACAGCTTGAGGCTTGAGATCTGTTCTTCACAACCATATGTCTGTTACAGCTGCTGCTGCATTTTGAAACTTGTAGAAATAAAAGTCCACCTCAGCTTGTAATTACTAGTCATAATTTTATACTGATAAAACGGTGAAAGATTTGAAGACTTCAGTGTGATCGAATATGTCTGACACAAAATGAATCACTTAACATGAGAAAGTTTATTACAGTGAATGAAAATGTGAAATGAATTTATTAATGAGTTTCCTACCTCAGGCAGTGCAAGATTTTTTTGAAGAGAGTATTTATGGTAATTGCTGTTAATGGGAAGTGAGCCAATGAGAAGCCCTTGGTCTCCAGGTATGAAGCCCCCCATGAGATAATCTAATTACTCTACAAAACAAATTACTTTCAACCAAAACAAATTAGTTTTAATCACTCTGCAGTAGATAAGATCAGTGGAGTCTCAAAGCTGATGACAACTGGAGACTGAAGTTTCAAGGGTTTCTATGGACTGAACACTTTTCTCCTTAGTTTGATTTACTGGATGACAATGGAGTGACCTGGAAAATAAGAGCCACAAATTGTGCAATCTTTTCCTTAGCGAAATCTAGGGATCCTTTTATGCCACTTGCCCTGTTCACACTGAGATGGGTTTAAGACGACAACTTAAAGCAGCAGATAGATATACTCCACACAAAATGAAGTTTTAAATTTTCTTGAACCATTGTGTGTTGATCACAATTTTCCCAAACATTTTGTAAATTTGAAAATAATTTGATAATGTTTGCATTCTAATGCTAAAGATTTATGGAGTGGGCTTATATTAAAGATGGAAAATCATATTTTGTATATATTTATACTACATAGTTTTAGGTACAATATACTTTTTAAACTTTATATAAATTAATTTGACCCTCCATCACTTATCAGGATAAAAGAAAAAACTCTCTAAGTCACTGTTTTTACCATTTTTGTGCAACCTTTAATTCCATAATGAAGAATATTGCCTTTGTTTTTTAACAACAAAGAACTCATCTCATCATTTTGAAATTCAGATACTTCCTTTACATCTAGTATAAACTGGTTATTTTATTTTTATTGCTAGTTATTGGTATTTAGTGGAAGGGCGTATGAGTTGAGTTATCCCTAAGAAGAATTAAACAGACTGTACGTAAGCTTATTCATTGCTCTTGAAATAACTGGCCTACCTTCCAAATTCTGCTGCATATTGAAATAACATAGTTTTCATCTCATCGCTTGTGTAAATCTAGGATTCTTATGAGATGGTTACTGTGTCTAGAATAGGGCCAAACACCAAGTGGATGTTCAATACAATAAATGATAGTGTTAAGCATCGAGGAATAATAGTAGCAATATTAACAATAATAATAATTGTTACTATTATTATTATTGTGGCATTTATTAAGCATTTACTATGTGCCAGACACTGTACTAAGCTCTGGGGTGAATACAAGTAAATTGGGTTGGACACAGTCCCTTTCCCACATGGGGCTCCATTTTACAGATGAGGTAACTGAGACCCAGAAAAGTGAAAAGACTTGCCCAAGGTCAAACAGAAGACAAGTGACGGAGCCAGGATTAGGACCCAGGTCCTTCTGACTCCCACACCCGTGCTTTATCCATTAGGCACTCTGAAGAATTTAATGATATCATACTGAAAAATTATACCTCACTTACCCTAGCAGATTTTTATTAATAAAATGTTCCTAGGGTGTTCATATCAGGACATCCTTGTGAAGTACAGTTACTGGTAAAGTAAGACTGGTCTTTTTGTTACAAATTAAGAGGTGTAGAAGTAGAGGCAGAGGAAGGAAAAGTGGCATTTTCAAAGTCATACTTTAGCAAGTTAGAGACAGAGAATTAGAACTCACAGTTCATGAGACTGAGATGAAGCCTGAATATCAGACCAGTCAAGGATGTTGCTAAGGAGGAGACTATGTCTGTCAAAACTCAAAATGTTCTTGCTTTTCACATTTAGTCATACCACGCTCAGATAGTTTCATCCTTTAGACCACTTTTTTGCAACCCCTTGCTAAGTGAACACTCAGTACATACTGGTGATGATGATGGTGAACCACCTTCAGCTCCTTTAAGGTACTGGTACTGCATTTAACCTTGAGAGGAAAACCAGAAGGGGGCATCCATTACTCACTCTTTTCTGACTAGTCAGCAAACAATTGGATGCAACTTGAATTAGATTTTGAATGGCATTTTAAATCTGTGTTCTGGGTCTGGTTGTTTCCTCTTCTGCTTCTCTTAACTTTCAAATGGCTCTGTAATTGGCCATTTGATCTTCAAAATTATGGGTGATTAGGATCAACCAGATGTAATGTCCAGATGGACTGTCCACCTGAATGCCATTCCTTTAGATTCCCTGTTACTTCTGCTTTGTCAAAAATAAAGGTCAATTCTGCCTGTCATTGGCAGGATGCTTTAGTAACCTCTGCCCTTCAACTCTTAACCCCAACTGTTCCTCAGTTATGTCTTGTGGTGTCAACCCAAATTTAGTTAGTTAAGAAGTTTCATTTCGGGCACATTAGAATGCAATATTTATTCAAAAGCCTCTGCTTAAAAAATAATTAAAAGTTTAAAGGGATGCTTTTCTTGGGCAGAAACTACAGTATTTGGGAGAATCTTTCAGTTGCCTAGTAATCTATACATCTTTCTTGTGCTTTACTTTAGTCTGTAATTACTCTTTCTAATAATTACCTGAAAGGTCCTAGTGTCCATAAACTCTAATGGCTACTCTGAGAACATTAGCCACCACCTGCAGATAACTGAAGATGCCTCCATTTCCTCACCTGACCATGCAAAGCTACAGGGAATCATGGCCTTGCTAAGCACTGGCAAAGCCCAGGCCCATAACACCCTCCCAAAACTCACTAACTATAGTTCTCCCAAGAACTGACTATGGCTAAATGGTTGCTGCTGCTTGCCAGCTTTGGCCAAGGAAGGCTGCAGAACCTCTCCCGATGCTGTTAAGGATGCCATCATAGTCTCTTTAAGAATCTCTAAAGCAAGGATGAGGGTTTGATTTTGTTGTTGTTGTTGTTGTTTGCGGTCATTGTTAAGCACTTACTATGTTCCAGGCACTGATCTAAGTGTTGGGGTAGATATAAGGTAAACAGGTTGGACATAATGCCTGTCCCATCTGGGATTCACAGTCTTAATCCCCATTTTACAGATGAGGTAATTGAGGCCCAGAGAAGTGAAGAGTGACTTGCCCAGTGTCACATAGCAGACTATCAGTGAAGCTGGCATTAGAACCCAGATCCTTCTGACTTCCAGGACTGTATTATATCCACTAGGCCATGCTGCTTTTCAAGAGTTAGGGAAGAAATGCTCCCAGGTGTGCACACATACACAGTGAAACACAGATATGGAGAGAAAGGGAGAAGGAAGATAAATGTAGGGAGAGGGAGAGAGAAAAAGAGATAGAGAGAGAGAGAGAGAGAGAGACCCAGAGAGAGAGAGAGAGAGAGAGAGAGAGAGAGAGAGAGAGAGAGAGAGCTTCTGGGAACTACCAGTCCACAACATCAGTCAAACAATCATTCAAGGATATTTATTGAGTGCTTACTGTGTGCAAAGCTCTATACTGAATGCTTGGAAGAGTGCAATAGAGTATGTAGACACAGTCCTGCCCTCAAAGATCTTACAATCTACCAGTAGGGGGAAGGGCATGTAGAAAATATTGCAGGTAAGAGAAGTAACATGTAAGACTATGCAAAGAAGTGCTTGAGGGTGGGAATAGGATGAGTTTCAAAGTGCTTTGGGGATACTGACAACATTTTCCAACTGTTTCTGATGATGATGATGATGATGGAGCTTCTTATCAAGAACAACTGACGAATCTTGGTTCTAAGTCTTCAGGACCAAGAACATGTGGTAAGGAGTTCTAGTGCTGGTCATCTATACCATTCTCACACAGCAAAGGGTAGAAGAGTTGTAACCTGCAGGATCTATTTATGGCCAAAATGATTACAATGTAGTGCCAATGTTGTGCCATGGAGCCATCACCCAGTACGCCTCTGTCACTGCTTGCAGCCTTTGCTGCTCACATTAGCCAGCTAATTTTTCAGGATTCCTTCTGGGCTTGTCCACTTCACAGACAATCAGTGGTATTTATCAAGTGCTTACTGTATGCAGAGCACTGTCCCAGTGCTTGGGAGGGTACAACAGATTTGGAAGTCATGTTCTCTGCCCACAACAAGCGTACTGTCTAAAAAGTTCACAGAAAGACCTAAGTGGTTAGTCCAACAGAAAAAAAAAGCCCTAATGGCATTTCCCTACTTGCCAAATCAAAGCTAGAACCCAGATCTCCTGATTCTCAGAGTTGTATTATTACAGGGCTGTTCTGCTACTGCTACACATACATTAAACTTCATATGTGAATGACATTATGGAGCTGCTTAGTATCTGTATCTGTTTTTTTCTGACATTGTTCTGTTTAGGCAAATCCAAAATATGGTTAATTGTTTGCCAAATTCAAAGTCAAATTGTTTAATGTTAATTTATACTTATTCAGGACCTTTTCTAGAAGCGCTTATTCACTGCTGCTATGCATTCTCTTTGAAATCGTATAATAAGCAAAATGATGTCAGGGAGTGAGTAATCATTACATACAAACCTCCCATTTAGGCACCAAATTGGCATTCTTGACACCACTGACATTTACTAGCGGTCACTAATCATTTCTTGCAACTTCCTGGCTCATTTTGCACTGGAGTGACATGGTTCACAACAAGCAGTGCCCTCATTGTTTAAAGGTAACATGCCAGTGCAACAGCTTGAATCCTGATACCTATCTGAAGTTCTCACTTCCCACACCATTTGCCTCTGTAAGACACAAGAAGCCCTTCTGGTCATGCTGCTTTGTCTTTGAATGCCTGGAGCATAGGGAATGCCTTTTGGTCTTGATCTAAGACAGTCCCTGGAATCAGACCCTCTTAAATCTGGTTTATAATCTTTTTCCATTTCAGCAGACTCTCAAGTCGACATATTGATCTAACTTCCGTGTTCTATTGATTTTCTTTGAGCCCCTGAGAATTCCAGTGATGAATTAGCATCCCACAAATTAATTTATATTATTACTTCCTTCCAGAAATAAAATATAGTTCAGAGCATGATAATAAATAAAACAGTACTATCCAAATTAGTATGGTAATACATAATGCCTTTCAAGTAATTTACAAAGTTCAATACTTTCAATGCCATTTAAAACATGAACTTTTATGCTTTTCCTAAGATGGCATGCTCAAAAATTGGGTACAACTCATCCAACATCACTCACAAAAGACTGGGGTTTAGTTCCTGAAATATTCTGATGAGGCTCAGGACGGTTGAGTGCCTCTGTATTCATTCAATCATATTTATTGAGCACTTACTGTGTGCAGAGCACTGTACTGAATGGTTTGGGTCTTTCTGAACTAGGACAGGGAGTACTAGAAGCCCACTGAGCATTCCTAAGCAGAGCTTAAGTGTGGGCCAAAACTTCTTTAAAAGTGAAGCTCTGGTCCTCTTTGAGTCTTGTACTGTCTTATGCTAAGTCATTTCCGACCCATAGTGAGATCGTGGACACATCTCTCCCAGAATGCCCTGCTGTCCATCTGCAATCATTCTGGTAGTGTACCTATAGAGTTTTCTTGGTAAAAATACGGAAGTGGTTTACCATTGCCTCCTTCCACGCAGTAAACTCGAGTCTCAGCCCTCGACTCTCCCATTACACTGCTGTCCAGCACGGGTGAGTTTTGATTTGTAGTAGATTTCCATCCACTCGCTAGCTACTGGCCAAGCTAGGAATGGAATGGGTAGGCCTCTGCTTGACTCTCCCTCCCGCTAGCCGAGACTGGTAGAGTACTGGAAACTCCAGTTGTGACCCTGAGAGGGGCCTCTTTGACTACCAATCAGATTTTTAGCTTCTTGAAGCAGAAACTATGCCTTTTACTTTTATTGTATGTTCCCACATACACAGTATAGTGCTCTGTACTCAGTATCCCACAATAAATACTGATGATGATGATAAAGATAGGTTAGAGCCAGTAGGTATGGTTCTGGATCTCAACTGGGGCCTGGATTGGAGAAAATAATTTTATCTTCTGAAGGGCTCAAAAGTGCTTCTGGCCTAAAGCAGATCTTTAAAGAAGGTCCAGCTCAGACCTCACCCATGCTCAAGAAAGGATACTGGGACTTTTAAGAATGATCCCAGACTCCGGAGGTACATCCTGTGCCTGACCAAAGGCTCAACCGGTACCCTAAATGGCTGAATATCAAGCAGAGCACCATATATAACCTAAGATTCCCTACTTTAGAATTTGCTGCAATGGAACTACCAGACTAGATGGATGCTGTAGGACCACCAAAGTGTCATGTTACCCTGGGTCTGTACTCTGGAAACCAATTTATACCGATGGAAAACTTCCAAGAAACTTGTAGCGATTACAGTAAATGCATTTGATAACTCAGATGGTAGCACCCTTCCCAGTGAGTAAATAATTGGAATCAGCATTCCAGCCAGTTTCTGGTGCACTGAGAGTACTGTCTACCCTAGGATTGTCTCAAACTCCCTTCAGAACTGCTTGTAAACTGCAGGGACATTGACCCTTTGCTTCTGGCCAAATTCCAAGTCAATCAACCTACCCGCATCAGATTATGTGATGAAGAGACAACACCCTATACCTTCCCTTTTCCACACTGACTGATTTCTGGTAGTCAGCATTTTATCACCTCAGTGGGAAATCTGTTCTCCTTACCTATATTATCAATGCCTTCAAATTCTTAAAGTAGTCCTTAATACAACCCTTTCAGAGGCTGAGCTGACCCCCTAATAATAACAATTGAGATTTTTTTTAATGTTTACTATGTGCCAACCACTGTCCTAAGCACTAGGGGGTAGATACAAGACCATCAAGTTAGACACAGTCCCTGTTTCACCTGGGGCTCACAGCCTAAGTAGGCAGGAGAACAGATATTGAATTAATTCCTTCACTCATTCATTCATTCAATCATATTTATTGAGAGTTTACTGTATGCAGAGCACTGTTCTAAGTGCTTGGGATAGTAAAATACAATAATAAACAGATACATTCCCACCCCACAATGAGATGACAGTCTAGAGGGGAGGAGACAGACATCGATACAAATAAGGAGAGCTCGATTTGAATCGCAACACAATACAAATATGTACAGATATGTACATAAGTGCTATGAGGTTGGGAGCGGGGAAGAGCAAAGTGTGACGCAGAAAGGAGTGGGAGATGAGGAAAGATGGGACTTAGTCTGGGAAGGTCTCCGAATCTTCACTTTGTATATGAGAATAAAGTACAGAGAAGTTAAATGACTTGTCCAAGGTGACACAACAGGGAAGTGGTTAGAGCTGGGTTAAAAATTAGGTCCTCTGACTCCCAGGCCTGTGCTCTTTCCACTAGGCCATGCTCCTCTTTAAGACCTTTGTGGGTTTGTTTGAGGAGAGCTCGATTTGAATCACAACACAAAAGTTTGGTGATGGGGAAGCAAAAGAACAGCAGAAACTCTCAAAACATTCAGAATGGATTTTTAACAAAATGAACAATTTAAATGAAAAACTGCAAGGGCACAATCACAACAGTAAAACAGAGAAGCGCTATCCGATTGACATCACATCAAAAGCTAAACCACCAAACCTGGGATGGTGTCAGTGCACTTGCCCACAATTGTGATTATTTAGTCGTCACATGACTTTTGCAGACACAGAGCCTCCCCACGAAGCAGCCCCAGCTTCCCCAGGGCTGTTAGTAGGCAAATATGAATACTTTCAGAATGTTTATGCTATGTAAATAACTCCAAATTGGAGAAGAAAGTGTAGGTCAGAATGTTTAGAATTTTGTTGTTGGCACATTACTAGCAAGCCCTGAACATTCGTCACTGGCATCAGAATAGCTTTGAGAGTGTGAGTGGCAGCTTAAAGGAATAGAAAATATTTGCATTTTGTTAAAAAGCAGTTTTGTTTAGTTAGTCAACTGCAGAAAGTCAAAAATAATGTGTGAAACAACTGCTATTGACTGAGCAGGCAACAACCTAGAGTAATCCCCCGTGAAGAACCGAAGAACTTCTACATGTTTTTCACCAGAGATGTTGGGTAAACACTGTTTCAGGTCATTAGCCCCTAGTTCAAGAGAGACGGGCACAAGCAACGTAAAAGCTTTCAGGCAAGGAAATTTGCAAATGAAATCCAGCTTTCCAGCAGATGAATCCCTAAAGCAAACACAGAACTTCTGGGAATGGAATGTAAGAGATAGGAGGGTGAATTCTATCAAACTGGGGCATCGGGTTTCAGGGTACTAAGGTTTGATTCCTTTGACTGTACCGACATTTGTGTGAACTGGCATATGTACTCGAGTTCCGAGCTTCTAGACTGTGAGCCCACTGTTGGGTAGGGACCGTCTCTATATGTTGCCAACTTGTACTTCCCAAGCGCTTAGTACAGTGTTCTGCACACAGTAAGCGCTCAATAAATACGATTGAATTAAATGAATGAATGAATGAATGTGGAATCATGTCATGTTCAGAGCGCTTCATTTTAAAAGGTCTCAGGTCTCGTTGCCTTGTGCTTCTTGCAGACCAAGCAATTTGACAAATCAATGACATCTAAATTCTCAAACCATTACTGTGGGCAGGGAGCATGTAACTTTTTAGTGACCTTTCTTAAGCAAAACTAAAGCCTTTTGACAGACATAAAAGATTGTAGCCTCATAACATTGCCTGAAAGGCGATTTGTCCCATTTTACAGATGAAACTACAGTTGAGGGGCTCTGACTGAAAAAGATAGTAAAAAAAGTTGGTGGTGGAGTCTGAGATATAACCCAATCAATCGATCAATTGCATTTATCGTGAGTTTACTGTGTGCAGAGCACTGTATCAAATATTTGGGAGAGTACAACACAACAATATAACAGACACATTCCTTGCCCACAACAAGTTTACAGTCTGGTTTATTAGCTCCCAATTCAGTTGTCTGTTCTATTCAATCAGTGCAAGTTACACATTTTTCTTTTTTGCTGAGAGACTTTTGGCATCTGACTAAATTATCTTTAATTTTTCACTTTTTCCTTCCTCCCAGAAGCCCCAACAGCTGTATTCATTTTAAAATTTTAAAATATCTCCAAGATTCCACCTTTTCTCTCTAAAATAATGACACATTCGCTTACCCCCTTTTCCTCAAAGTATTATGTTGCAACTCCTGATCCTTACTATTTTCCCTCACATCTCATTCTCTACCTTTTTGCAGCAACTTATGACCAGACCAAAAATCACTACACTGCAGGGGACTCTTAGGGATTCCCAGACCACTGTTCAGGTAAACATTACAATAGAACAGGATTTTTCAAACTGGTGGGCAAGTCTACAGAGGGTCCCGGGAGAGGTCTGAGGAAGCCCCAGGGATTGGAGCAGTTTCACGACGGACTGGAGCATTTCATACTATGACACAGTAATCAGGCAAAATCCTTCACCAAGATCTGATAAAGAAGCAGTTTACATTGGTTCCTGAGCCACTGTCTTCGTAGTTTAAATGACAGCATTGTCTGATCAAGCAACCCAGGGGTTGTGCTGGGGAAGAGGGAGGTAGGATTTTCCGTGAAACTCCAGAGGCAGAGATCCAGTCTGAACACAGAGGGGGCACAGATCCAGGGTGGCCCCACAGTGAATTGAAGTTGGGATGGGCAGAGGAAGGTCAGACAAGGAAAACAATTTAACAATACTTAAATGATGCTCTCCTCCTATTCTCAATTATTTAGGAATTAATTAACAAGGAATCATGCTCCTTTTGATTATGTCTTTCATATATCTACTGGGTTCCTTCCTCCAGAGCTGACCAGGTAGTGGACTGTTTGCTGGGGCTGCGTGGATGATTTCCTCCACCGAAATGTGGGGTATGTACAAACTGAAGCAGCGTTGTCCTAGCTTCTCTGGAGTGATACTGCCTACTTGGGGTTGCCACCACTCCAGGGGGCAGAGAGGAGAAATAGGGGATGCTCATGCATGGTTTCCTCTGCTGAACTAAGGGACATGTGCAAACGAATGTGGCTCTGCCCTGGCTCCTCATGACAGATCATGCCCAATAGGAGTATTTCCCTCAGTATCACCTAGACCTTGGGGCTGTCATTTCGCCAAGTGGCAGGGTGTTCGCTCTAGCAAGCGCAGGAAGGGATGGGTTCTCTGGTGTGGCTGAGGGTTGGACCTTCTGCTGGGGATCCATGTGGGAGGCAGCCATCAGGCTGGGGTCAGATGGCATCATAGGACTAGCAGATATCAATCATAGGTGATGCAGCACCATGTTGGGTCAGAGTTCAACCCCTTCTAGTAGGGAATGGTAGATTTGTCGGAAGCTCAGACATATTAGAAATCCAAACAAATGACCCTCATGTAAATTGCACCCCCATTATGGCCCCACTGGAGTTTCACCTCTTGTTTGGTGATGGCCAGAGACAATTACAGCACAGAGGAAACTGTCATTTCTCTCTCAGTCTTTAAGCCTTCTCCTTCTCATTCTTCAAGATGTTAAAAGACATAATAATAATAATGGCATTTATTAAGCACTTACTATGTGCAAAGCAATGTTCTAAGCACTGGGGGGATACAAGGTGATCAGGTTGTCCCATGGGGGGCTCACAGTCTTAGTCCCCATTTTACAGATGAGGTAACTGAGGCACAGAGAAGTGAAGTGACTTGCCCAAAGTCACACAGCTGACAATTGGCTGAGCCAGGATTTGAACCCATGACCACTGACTCCAAAGCCCGTGCTCTTTCCACTGAGCCATGCTGCTTCTCACAAAAGTTACACATTCTCACAAGCATTACACAAAAGTGTAATGTTGTTCTGGGCATCCACCTGGTGATGATGTCACCTTCAAGACAAAATCAGCCTTTTTTTTCTGGCAGGGTGATATGGACTGTGGGGAGGATGTGGGGTGAAAAGATTAAAAAAAAAGCCTCAGAAGTACCATACTAGATTCTCTGGCTCTTTGCTTTCTGGAATTGCTTGTCTGAGCATGGGCCTGAGAGTCAGAAGATCTGGGTTCTAATCCTGGTTCCTTCACTTACCTGCTGTGTGACCTTGGGCAAGACAATTAACTTATCTGGGCCCTATTTACTTTATCTGTAAAACGGGGATTAAGATTATGAGCTGCATATGGGACATAGATTGTGTCCAATGTGATTATCTGGTATCTACCCCAGCACTTAGTTCAGTACCTGGCATGTAATAAGCACTTAACAGATACCATTAAAAAAAAATAACAAATAAGTAACAATAGCAGCAACAAAAATTCACCAGGAAATGATGCTGCATTTCCCATCGCCCCCTGGTGAGATCTCCAAAGGGGCATTCAGAATATCCAAAAACCTCTTTTAGTCCTAAGATCTGCTGAAAGGAAAATGGAGAAAATGTACATTTCATCTTCAAGACGTTCAGCGTATCTCTTTCTTCACTGTACAATAGCTTTTCGGAGGGATATTTCCATATTAAAAAAGGTGATTAGTCACAGCAGCATTAGTATTAAAATAATAAAGAGCTAAACTAAAAATGTCTTCTTGATTTGTTTTATCAATTAGATGATAAAAATTGGGAATCAAATGTTACTCTAAATAGAAGATACTAATTAAGAAAAAGTTGAGTCACTATTTATTTGTGTAGTACAGTGGAAAATAGTTATTGAGGAAATGGCTAAAATAGTATGACACGAACTTCAAGTTCCCAAGGGAAGTGGTTCCCTGGAGAATATGTTTACTGACTGTAACTATTAGAAATCCAACATAACCCTGAAAGATGGTTGCAATTGTTTATAATTAGAAAGGAATTTCTGGTATCTTTGATTATAGATAAAAATACTTGCCCTGTTTGAATACTTTTGTTTCAGTAGCTGTGAAAGGGAGAAATTTGGTGAAAAGTTCAGTAGAAATGCAGAATTTTCAGAGCTTTCAGAGCATTAGATTGGTGGTAGGAATTTCATTTTGATTTTTAATAGGTTTGGCAGGTGCAAGAGTGCTAATCTGGGCAAAATGCATTAGGCTTCTAATTAATTTTCACTTTCTCCTGAATGAGCACAATTTGCATTAATGTCCAAATGGAAACACCTAAAAGAAATAACTTGCAGTCAAGATGTGAACAGAAATGCCAACAAAAAATAGTTGTCAGGTTTGTACAGGGCAAACCTACCAGCAAATGGTGAAGTACTTCAGGGATTTCATCTATTCCCTAGTGATGTTAATACAACCTGGCTCTCTAGCCAGCTAACAAAATGAGGCCGGAGGCATTACTTTTTGTTGCACTTTAGTCACTGTAAGGGAGAAACACTAAGTAGTGTTCAAGCAGATAAATGGGATTTGTTTGAATTTCATCCTCAAATATGCCTCCTAGTTGGCCAATGGGCATTTGTATCAACTTGCATTAGAGAAGCAGTGTGGCTCTGTGGAAAGTGACCGGGCTTGGGAGTCAGAGGTCATGGGTTCTAATCCCGGCTCCCCAACATGTCTGCTGTGCAACCTTGGGGAAGTCATTTAACTTCTCTGAGCCTCAGTTACCTCATCTGTAAAATGGGGATTAAGACTGTGAGCCCCACGTGGGACAACGTGATCACCTTGTATCCCCTGCAGTGCTTAGAACAGTGCTTTGCACATAGTAAGAGCTTAACAAACGCCATCATCATTATTATTATTATTATCAACTAAACCCTGTCCATCTCCACCTTCAAAGTCTCTGTAAAGCACCATCTCCCCAAAGAGGTATTCCAAGACTGTTTCCCAATTTCCACAGTCATTCATTCATTCAGTCGAATTTATTGAGAACTTACTGTGTGCAGAGCACTGTACTAAGTGCTTGGGAAGTGCAAATTGGCAACATATAGAAACAGTCCCTATCCAACAATGGGATCACAGTCTAGAAATATCATACGGTTTCATCAGCCACCCCTAATACTCATCATCATCATCATCATCATCAATCGTATTTATTGAGCGCTTACTATGTGCAGAGCACTGTACTAAGCGCTTGGAAAGTACAAATTGGCAACATATAGAGACAGTCCCTACCCAACAGTGGGCTCACAGTCTAAAAGGGGAAGACAGAGAACAAAACCAAATGGCAGCAAACCTTGTGACTCCCAGGCCCCTACCCTGTCCCCACGCAGCAAACAAACGACAGCAAACCTTGTGACTCCCAGGCCCGTACTCTGTCATCATCAATCGTATTTATTGAGCGCTTACTATGTGCAGAGCACTGTAATAAGTGCTTGGAAAGTACAAATTGGCAACATATAGAGACATTCCCTACCCAACAGTGGGCTCTCAGTCTAAAAGGGGGAGACAGAGAAGAAAACCAAATGGCAGCAATCCTTGATACTCGCAGGCCCCTACCCTGTCCCCATGCAGCAGACAAACGGCAGCAAACCATGTGACTCCCTGGCCCCTACCCTGTCCCCATGCAGCAGAAAAATGGCAGCAAACCTGGTGACTCCCAGGCCCCTACCCTGTCATCATCAATCGTATTTATTGAGTGCTTACTTTGTGCAGAGCACCGTACTAAGCACTTGGGAAGTACAAATTGGCAACATATAGAGACAGTCCCTACCCAACAGTGGGCTCACAGTCTAAAAGGGGGAGACAGAGAACAAAACCAAATGGCAGCAAACCTTGTGACTCCCAGGCCCCTACCCTGTCCCCACGCAGCAAACAAACGACAGCAAACCTTGTGACTCCCAGGCCCGTACTCTGTCATCATCAATCGTATTTATTGAGCGCTTACTATGTGCAGAGCACTGTACAAAGTGCTTGGGAAGTACAAATTGGCAACATATAGAGACAGTCCCTACCCAACAGTGGGCTCTCAGTCTAAAAGGGGGAGACAGAGAAGAAAACCAAATGGCAGCAATCCTTGATACTCGCAGGCCCCTACCCTGTCCCCATGCAGCAGACAAACGGCAGCAAACCATGTGACTCCCTGGCCCCTACCCTGTCCCCATGCAGCAGAAAAATGGCAGCAAACCTGGTGACTCCCAGGCCCCTACCCTGTCTTCATCAATCGTATTTATTGAGTGCTTACTATGTGCAGAGCACCGTACTAAGCGCTTGGGAAGTACAAATTGGCAACATATAGAGACAGTCCCTACCCAACAGTGGGCTCACAGTCTAAAAGGGGAAGACAGAGAACAAAACCAAATGGCAGCAAACCTTGTGACTCCCAGGCCCCTACCCTGTCCCCACGCAGCAAACAAACGACAGCAAACCTTGTGACTCCCAGGCCCGTACTCTGTCATCATCAATCGTATTTATTGAGCGCTTACTATGTGCAGAGCACTGTAATAAGTGCTTGGAAAGTACAAATTGGCAACATATAGAGACAGTCCCTACCCAACAGTGGGCTCTCAGTCTAAAAGGGGGAGACAGAGAAGAAAACCAAATGGCAGCAATCCTTGATACTCGCAGGCCCCTACCCTGTCCCCATGCAGCAGACAAACGGCAGCAAACCATGTGACTCCCTGGCCCCTACCCTGTCCCCATGCAGCAGAAAAATGGCAGCAAACCTGGTGACTCCCAGGCCCCTACCCTGTCATCATCAATCGTATTTATTGAGTGCTTACTATGTGCAGAGCACCATACTAAGCGCTTGGGAAGTACAAATTGGCAACATATAGAGACAGTCCCTACCCAACAGTGGGCTCACAGTCTAAAAGGGGGATACAGAGAACAAAACCAAATGGCAGCAAACCTTGTGACTCCCAGGCCCCTACCCTGTCCCCATGCAGTGGATAAATGGCAGCAAACCTTGTGACTCCCAGGCCCCTACCCTGTCATCATCAATCATATTTATTGAGCGCTTACTATGTGCAGAGCACTGTACTAAGCGCTTGGGAAGTACAAATTAGCAACATATAGAGACAGTCCCTGCGGAACAGTGGGCTCACAGTCTAAAAGGGGAAGACAGAGAACAAAACCAAATGGCAGCAAACCTTGTGACTGACTCCCAGGTCCCTACCCTGTCCCCACGCAGCAGACAAATGACAGCAAAACTTGTGACTCCCAGGCCCGTACCCTGTCATCATCAATCGTATTTATTGAGCGCTTACTATGTGCAGAGCACTGTACTAAGCGCTTGGGAAGTACAAATTGACAACATATAGAGACAGTCCCTATACTCATGTATACATCTACTCCTCTGCTAGATTATAAGCACCTGGAGGTCTGGGATCATATATACTTATTCTACTGTACTTTCCCATGTGCTTAATATAGTGTTCTGCACACAATAAGGATTCAATGACTATTGCTGATTGATTGATTATTCCGTGTATTTTTTTTTCATTCTTTTGGTTTTTATCAGTCACAGCTTGCTTTTACGTGTATTTCTATTAGATGTTGTGTGACTCTGGGCAAGTCACTTCCCTTCTCTGGGCCTCAGTGACCTCATCTGAAAAATGGGGGTTAAGACTGTGAGCCCCCCGTGGGACAACCTGATCACCTTGTATTCTCCCCAGTGCTTCGAACAGTGCTTGGCACAGAGTAAGCGCTTAGCAAACACCATTATTATTATTATTATTATACAAGGTGATCAGGTTGTTCCACGGGGGGCTCACAATCTTGATCCCCATTTTCCAGATGAGGGAACTGAGGCACAAAGAAGTGAAGTGACTTGCCCAAAGTCACACAGCTGACAAGTGGCGGAGCCAGGATTAGAGCCCATGACCTTTGAGTCCCAAGCCTGGGCTCTTGCCCCTGAGCCAAGCTACCTCACCGCCCCCCTTCTAAGCCTTACTGAGAGCTCACTTCCTCCAGGAGGCCTTCCCAGATTGAGCCCCTCCTTTTTTCCTCTCCTCCTCCTCCTCTCCCCATCTCCCCCACTCCCTCTCTTTGCCCTTCCCCCTTCCCCTCCCCATAGCACTTGTGTATATATGTACATATTCATTATTCTATTTATTTTACTAATGATGTGTATGTGGCTATAATTCCATTTATTCTGATGGTATTGACGCCTGTCTGCTTTTTCCTTTTTGTTGTGTGTCTCCCCCTTCTAGACTATGAGCCCGTTGTTGGGTAGGGACCGTCTCTATATGTTGCCCAATTGTACTCCCCAAGCGCTTAGTCCAGTGCTCTGCACAAAGTTAAGCACTCAATAAATTTCATTGAATGAATGAATCTATAATACTATTTATTTATATCGATGCCTGTCTGCTCGTTTTGCTGTCTGTTTCCCCCTTCGAGACCGTGAGCCCATTGTTGGGTAGGAACTGTCTCTACCTGTTCCCAACTTGTACTTCCCAAGCGCTTAGTACAATGCTCTGCACACAGTAAGTGCTCAATAAATACGATTGAATGAATGATTGAATCTTTGCAATTTGCATCTGCCTGCCTATCCATTAAATTGTTAACTTCGGGAGGGAAGTAGCATATAAAAGCTCTTACGATGTACAAGACACTGTATTAAGTGCTGGGGTAGGTACAAGATAATTGGGTTGGACAGAGTCCCTGTCCCACATAAGGCTCACAGTTTTAATCCCCATTTTACGGATGTGGAAGCTGAGGGAAAGAGAAGTTAAGTGACATGCCCAAGGTCACTTAGCAGACAAGTGGCAGAGCCAGTATTAGAACCCACGTCCTCTGACTTCCAGGCCCCTGCTTTTTCCAATAGGCCATGTCTTTTATTTCTATCATCTGTTATCTCTAATTGATAGACACTCAATAAATGATGATGATGATGATGATGATGACAGCAAATGACAGCTGCTACTGGGGGTGCCAACAGTCTTGTAGTCCAGCTCTACCACTTGTTGCCACTAGGCTACCTAGATTCTGGGGCAATGGCATTAATCAATGGTACTTATTGAGTATTTACTGTGTGCAGAGCACTGTACTAAACCTTTGGGGGAGTACAATACAACAGATTTGTTGTATTGTATCCAAACTGCTACCCTGCTCGTTCAAGCTCTCATCCTATCCCGTCTGGACTACTGCATCAGCCTTCTCTCTGATCTCCCATCCTCGTGTCTCTCCCCACTTCAATCCATACTTCATGCTGCTGCCCGGATTGTCTTTGTCCAGAAACGCTCCGGGCATGTTACTCCCCTCCTCAAAAATCTCCAGTGGCTACCAATCAATCTGCGCATCAGGCAGAAACTCCTCACCCTCGGCTTCAAGGCTCTCCATCAGCTCGCCCCCTCCTACCTCACCTCCCTTCTCTCCTTCTCCAGCCCAGCCCACACCCTCCACTCCTCTGCCGCTAATCTCCTCACCGTGCCTCGTTCTCGCCTGTCCCGCCATCGACCCCCGGCCCACGTCATCCCCCGGGCCTGGAATGCCCTCCCTCTGCCCATCTGCCAAGCTAGCTCTCTTCCTCCCTTCAAGGCCCTACTGAGAGCTCACATCCTCCAGGAGGCCTTCCCAGACTGAGCTCCTTCCTTCCTCTCCCCCTCGTCCCCCTCTCCATCCCCCCATCTTACCTCCTTCCCTTCCCCACAGCACCTGTATATATGTATATATGTTCGTACATATTTATTACTCTATTTATTTATTTATTTATCTTACTTGTACATATCTATTCTATTTATTTTATTTTGTTAGTATGTTTGGTTTTGTTCTCTGTCTCCCCCTTCTAGACTGTGAGCCCGCTGTTGGGTAGGGACTGTCTCTATGTGTTGCCGACTTGTACTTCCCAAGCACTTAGTACAGTGCTCTGCATACAGTAAGCGCTCAATAAATACGATTGATTGATTGATTGATTGATTGATTGATTTGTTAGACACATTCCCTGCCTGCAATGAGCTTACAGTCTAGATGAAGTGTCAGAAATGTTCTCTGTATCAGTTAGGTTAATGTGCTGACATCACACTTCTGAGATGGGTTTTAGGCTACTTTCGTGGTATGTGGTTCTGCTAACGTTAGCTTTGTACAGCTTAGTCACTAAAAGTGTTAATTAGTGCTTAGCATAAGGTTTGGTCAGAGCATTTTTAGAGCAAATTTTTTTTTCTGAAAAATTATCTCCAAAAATATATATTTGTCCATGATGACATAACCAGAGAATGGGTAATGTCTCAGAATGATCCAAATAGACTTTTGGAAATATCAGAACTGAATACAACATTTGAAAGGCTGTATAAATTCTGGTGTCTGTGCAAGAAAGCAGTGTGGCTTAGTGGAAAGAGCCCGGATTTAGGAGTCAGAGGTTGTGTGTTCTAATCCCACCTCCGCCACTTGTCAGCTATGTGACTTTGGGCAAGTCACTTAACTTCTCTGTGCCTTAGTTGCCTCATCTGTAAAATGGGGATTGAGACTGTGAGCCCTACGTGGGACAACCTGATTACCCTGTATCTACCCCAGTGCTTAGAACAGTGCTTGGCAAATAGTAAGTGCTTAACAAATACCAATATTATTATCATTATTATTATTATGTGAATCAAAGAATAATAATAATAATAATAACTGTGATTTTTTAAGCAACTACTATGTACCAAACACTGAACTAAGTACAGGGCTAGATACCATCGGATGAAACAATCTAAGGTAGAAGAAATTCAATCTCCAATTTACAGTTGAGGAAACTGAGGCACAGATAACTTAAGTGACTTTCCAAAAGTCACACAGCAGACAAGAGGCAGAGTGGCATTAGAACCTAGGTCACTTAACCACCAGGCCTGTATTCTTTCCACTAAACCACACTGAGTCTATGGTAAGAAGCTAGAATGCAGCAGTCCTTCAGATTTGAATTCATATGCCCTTCAAAACAGGTTAGAAGCAAACTGCACTTAGTTGTCCTATAACATATGTTTTCATTACATGATTTGTATATCACACAAAGGAAAGACTAGGGAACATTATTCCCACAATACATGTCTGTTCTGCTGAATATCATAATCCACAAGTTGCCACAAATAGGGTTAGTGTTAGAAAAAAATTGTTATATTGCATATGCATGAAGTTGGTCTTGATGCCACGTTGTTTCCAGCTTCTGCCTTAATTGTACTCTAGTGAACCATGTAGTACTTTGTTTCTTATCATAAGTAATATAGTAAAATAACAGTGAGCGGTGAGGATGTAAAACACTGGCAGTGGACATAACAATAATATACACATTTGAATCCAAAAATGTTGGTCAAGTTGGTATCTGAACAGTCAACGTCCCCCCGCCCCCACCCCTAATTCCCATGGAATCAATGGTTATTATAATGAAATTTTCCAAAAATACGAGGTTCTTCAAAAACCCAACCTCCTCATAAAAGAACTCCTGCATAGTTACTATATCCATATACCTTCTGTTTTATTCACATGGACTTGCACGAATACAAATACATCAACTAAATTGTCTGATACCTCTGCTAATTAATCTGAGAAGGGGAATATCTCCACAGAGTCAGTTCTTTAGTGAAACCCACTGAAAACCTAGTACTCCCAGAGACTTAAAGAAGGAATTTGATGCCTCTGGGTTCGGAGACTCATCAAATAATTCTCATCACAATTAACAGATGGATGCATATAATAAACAGAAGTAAAAAGCCATGAATTGTCTCCCAAAAATTCATGTTCAGGTTACATTGGCACAAACTTAAGCCAGAATGCATATTGTTCCCAAAGATGTAATATTTTATTGCATCTATCTTTGAGGAGGCCAAAGGATTCTGTGTTTCTCATTAACCCTTGTATTCCTGTGAAATAGGCAAAAGTCAGTGATATTACTGTCATGTTTCAAATACTAGAAATTGAGGCTTAGAATATGAAAATTGCCTTAGGGCTCACAGCCACCAAGTTGATTGCCTGACAAATCCAGCCAGCCCATTCAGTGGATCCCCCGTGTCCCTTATGCAAATGTAAGCCTCAATAATAACCAAATTACTATAAATACTTGTTGACAAGAAGGGCCAAAAGGATGAAAGCCATGTGTTCTCCCAATCAATTCATAGCCACAGTGCTCATGTTATTCCTGTTAACTCGCTTTATTCAAGCTGAAGTAAGAGGCAGCCCTGAGTGTGAACTTCATCAACTAATCTATTCCTAATAAACCTATTTTTGACTATACATGGCTACTGTTTATTGACCTTTCTATTTACAACAAAAATACAAAGGGAGAAGCATATGAAAAAGTTTCTCAAAGCTACTAAGTTACTGTCATACTATGTCATACTGTCACAATGCTCTCTTTAAATATCCACATCTTTGGAAATAAATGCATTTTAATCAATGGAAAAATATTTTGTAAAAGTTGAATTACAGACTAAATGAACTGTGAGAAGATGTTTAGTCCATTACTTTTTATTTTCTAATCAATATTTTTATTTTTTTATTTTCTAATCATGCATTTGTGATGTCACTTGCCTGCTGTGTGACCTTGGGCACTTAGCTCCTCTGTGCCTCAGTTTCCTCATCTCAAAAATAAGGATAAAATCACTGTTCGCTAAAATAACTGTTCTCCCTCTCTTTCAAACTGTGAAATATGTGTGAGGCAAGGACTTTGTTCAATCTGGCTATTTTGTATCTACTCTAGTGTATGGCCCAGTGCTTGGCACATGGTAAGAGAGTTGTGTAGGCTAGTAGATAGAACTCGGACCTGGGAGTTAGAAGGACCTGGATTCTAGGACCGACTCAACCACTTGTATGCTGTCTGGCCTTGGACAAGTCACTTCACTTCTCTGTGCTTCAGTTACTTCACCTGTAAAATGAGGATTCAGACTGAGAGCCCCATATGGGACAGGGACTGTCCAATCTGATTTACTTGTATCCACCCCAGCACTTAGTACAGTGCCTGGCACATAGTAAATGCTTAACAAATGCCACAATTATTATTCCAGCACATAGTACAGTGCCCAGTGCTTAGTACCATGCCTGGCACATAGTAAGAGCTTAACAAATGCCATAATTATTATAAGTAAGCGCTTAATAAGTGTCATCATTATTATCCCAAAGAACATATTCATACGAAACTTTTTCATGGAAAAAAGAAACATTTACAAGGATAGTTTCTCTTAAAAAAGTTTGAATTGGCTTCTTACAGTTGATCAAACTGTATATGCCTGTTATACCCAATGTAAAAGAAGCATATTCACCATAATAGACATAGTAACATGCACACACACAAAAGCGTATGCATAGAGAGCTTAATTTAGAAGCTCTTCTGACTACTGACTATATGAAGGTGATTCAGGTGTATGCCCTATTAAATTAAATACCACCGGCTTTAGGGTTTAGTCTTTCTTCGACCCATCTCATTTGACTTCCTACATGGCATTTCATCTTTTTTTCCTTCATTCCATCCTTCGCTAGGACGACTGGAAAATAAATAGGAACCTGGAAGGAGCATCAACTACTGCACTGCTTGATGCAGTAGTGCTTCTTTGGGCTCTACCAAATATCTGGTGAATACCTCTAATAGCAGCCACTACCATTTAGTAGCCATGCCTTTACCATGGAACTTTGAAATGAAAGCCGCAGGGGACAGTAATTAAATTTAATAGGAGCAGCCTTCGATTTAGAGCCACAGGGGGGAAGTAATTAAATTTAACAGAAGCCATGGCTTCTAAACAAAGATGTATGGTATTTGGGGCCCTGGGTATAGAAAGCTTTATAAGTATTCTTTCAAAGACTTACAGTGGTGACATTTTCTGTATTCCCAGTTATTAATGCCAGTCATTTACCATTGTATTAATTTTCCCTTTGCTCATTGAAATGCATAAAAATCTCACTGCGCCTTCTCCTCCTCCCCTCCCCCGCCAGCTACCCACCGCATTTTCCTGTTATCGGATGTCAGAATATAACCTCTTTACACTTGATGTGTGTGGCTGAGAGTATACCTTGAACTATGCATGCCAAGATGAGTAGCATGCACAACTGTTGAGGGGCCCCAGCCTCACAAAGCTAAGAACTGCCATTGTCACTTCAATGTAACCACGCGTCGGGAGTCAGTAGGGAAGAAAAGGCATCAGGCCAAAACTGGGGTGGGCCTGTTGACAGTCATTCGGAGTCACAGCTTTTTTTCGCGTTTTTTTTCCCCACTCCCCTTCCTGCTTTTATTTTCTTTTTCATTAACTACGTTTCTGGGATCATTTCAGGGTTTTCTTTTATAAGTTACAAAACAGGTTGGATTTCGCTATTGAATAATAACGATGGCACTTGTTAAGCGTTTACTATGTGCCGAACAGTGTTCTAAGCGATGGGGTAGATACAAGGTAATCAGGTTGTCCCGCGTGGGGCTCACAGCCTTAATCCCCATTATACAGAGGAGGGAACTTAGGCACAGAGAAGTCAAGTGACTTGCCCAAAGTCACACAGCTGGTCAGTGGCGGAGCCAGGATTAGAACCCACAACCTCTGACTCCCAAGCCCGGGCTCTTTCCACTACGCCACCCTGCTACTGAAAAACATTCATTCATTCATTCATTCAATCGTACTTATTGAACGTGTACTGTGTGCAGAGCACTGTACTAAGCGCTTGGGAAGTACAAGTTGGCAACATATAGAGACGGTCCCTACCCAACAGCAGGCTCATAGTCTAGAACACATGCCACGCCCAGTGGGCCAACCAAAAGATGTTTTTTATACTTAGGGATATGAGTTATTTTACTTATCGATTTTTATACGATGTCAGATCAAAAGGCATGTAGAATTACAACCTCCAGTGACCGTTCTCACGAAGAGAAGGGGGGAAAGAGTGGGTGGGAATCTTAGAGATGGTGAGCCCATTGTTGGGAAGGGACAGTCTCTATATGTTGCTGATTTGTACTTCCCAAGTGCTTAGTACAGTGTTCTGCACACAGTAAGCGCTCAATAAATACGATTGAATGAATGAATGAATGAATGAATGAATGAATGAATGAATGAATGAATGAATCCGAGGGAATGGGGAGGTTGGTGGGGGGGAATGTGGCTGAGTCTTATGGGTCGAAATTAAGTTTAAAGCTCCATCTAGTGGCTAAACAGTAAATAGGCTTCGGTCAAAGAAACTGATTTCACCTTGAGTTCGCGGCCTCCTGCTCCCCGTTTCGGCCTGCAGTTTGCAGCAGGTGGTGGGGACGGCTGGGGGGGGCAGGACGAAATAAAAGGAAAATGACAAAGGAGGGGCGAAACGGAAAAGGACGCTGAGAAAAACGCTACGTTCTGATTCGGGGGCAGCCCAGCTCCGCTCGAATGGGAATTGCGCCCTCAAGAAGAGTAAAGGGGGTTGGGAAGGGTGGCCCAGTATTCAACCACCCACCTAAACTGTCCCCGCCTGCGCCCGAGACGCCCACCCCCCTTTGCCCAGAAAGCGCTGGGAATTATATTATTCTATTTATTTTATTAATGATGTAATAATGATAATAGTAATAACGGCATTTGTATAGATCTATAATTCTATTTATTTACACTGATGCTACTGATGCCTGTCTGTTTGGTTTTGTTGTCGGTCTCCCCCTTCCTAGACTGTGAGCCCCCTTTTTTTGATGGCATTTATTAAGCGCTTACTATGTGCAAAGCACCGTTCTAAACGCAGGGGAGGTTACAAGGTGATCAGGTTGTCCCACTGGGGGCTCACAGGCTTAATCCCCATTTTACAGATGAGGTAACTATATCACAGAGAAGTTAAGTGACTTGCCCAAAGTCACACAGCTGACAATTGGCGGAGCTGGGATTTGAACCCATTACCTCCGACTCCAAAGCCCGTGCTCTTTCCACTGAGCCACGCTACTTCTCTGTCCACGCTCTGTTGTTGGAAATGTATTTTCCAAGAGCTTAGTACAGTGCTCTGTACACAGTAAGCGCTCAATAAAAGCGATTGAATGAATGAACAGTGCTTGGCGCATGGTAAGCTCTGAACAAATACCATAATAATAATAATAAATAAAGGGGCGGATGGATGAGCTAGTCCTGGCTTCCATAGTGGGAGGCTACTGATCTTGCCCGGGAGAGGTGGTGGGCCATCCCTCCCCTGTTATTTCTTGCTCCTGGTTTCTGCTCTTAGAATGTCTCCAGCCTTTATTTTCCCAAAAGATCCGATCTTACTTTCTAAATCATCTTTGCCTAGAAAATGTCCTTTCTCTCTCTGAGTGAGCTCCGGAGCCAGACTCAATTTAATTCAATCGTATTTATTAAGCGCTTACTGTGTGCAGGGCACTGTACTAAGCGCTGGGAAAGTACAATTCGGCAACAGAGAGAGACCATCCCTATCCAACCAGGGATTCATTCATTTACTCGTATTTATGAGAAGCAGCGTGGCTTAGTGGAAAGAGCCCGGGCTTGGGAGTCAGAGGTCATGGGTTCAAATCCCAGCTCCGCCAACTGTCAGCTGTGTGACTTTGGGCAAGTCACTTAACTTCTCCGTGCCTCTGTTATCTCGTCTGTAAAATGGGGATGAAGACTGTGAGCCCCACGTGGGACAACCTGATCATCTGGTATCCCCCCCAGCTATTAGAACAGTGCTTTGCATATAGTAAGCGCTTAACAAATTCCATTATTATTACTGAGCGCTTACTGTGTGCAGGGCACTGTACTAAGCGCTTGGAAAGTACAATTCGGCAACAGATAGAGACCATCCTTACCCAACCACGGATTCAGTCGTTCAATCGCATTTATTGAGCGCCTAATGTGTGCAGGGCGCTGTACTACTAAGCGCTTGGAAAGTACAATTCGGCAGCAGAGAGACCATCGCTACCCAACCACAGGTTTAGTCATTCGGTCGTATTTACTGAGCGCTTACTGTGTGCCGGGCGCTGTACTGAGCGCTTGGAAAGTACAATTCGGCAACAGATAGATACCATCCCTACCCAACCACGGATTCAGGCGTTTAATTGCATTTATTGAGCGCTTAATGTGTGTAGGGCGCTGTACTACTAAGGTTTGGAAAGTACAATTCGGCAACAGAGAGACCATCGCTACTCAACCACGGATTCAGTCATTCGGTTGTATTTATTGAGAGCTTACTGTGTGCCGGGCGCTGTACTGAGCGCTCGGAAAGTACAATTGGGCAACAGATAGAGACCATCCCTACCCAACCACGGATCCAGTTGTTTAATCGCATTTATTGAGCGCTTAATGTGTGCAGGGCGCTGTACTACTAAGGTTTGGAAAGTACAATTCGGCAACAGAGAGACCATCGCTACCCAACCACAGGTTCAGTCATTCGGTCGTATTTACTGAGCGCTTACTGTGTGCCTGGCGCTGTACTGAGCGCTTGGACAGAACAGCTCGGCGCCAAAGAGAGACGATTAGCTGTGGGTGTCAGCTGGAGTCCCCGGCTGTGCCTCGCGTCCAGGGCATCCCTCTCCCCTCTGCATCCTCCCTCCCTCCTCTCCCCTCGCAAAGGGGGAGAGGGGGAAGGGATAAGGGGGGAGTGGAGGGGGGCGAGGGGGGCAGGCCGTGGTGGACGGTTGGGGGGGGGGGTCCCGGTCCCCCCTCCCTCCGGCTGGTCCCCCACTAGCCCTGTACATATCTATTCTATTTATTTTATTTTGTTAGTATGTTTGGTTTTGTTCTCTGTCTCCCCCTTTCAGACTGTGAGCCCACTGTTGGGTAGGGACTATGTATGTTGCCAATTTGTACTTCCCAAGCACTTAGTCCAGTGCTCTGCACATAGTAAGCGCTCAATAAATACGATTGATTGATTGATTGCTAGCCCCCGCCCCCGGGGCTTGGGCCGAACACCATCCCAGGGCCCGCACCGCCCCCGCCCCCGCCCCCGCCCCCGCATAGGGGCGGGGCGGGAGGCGAAGAGGGCTCGGGGGTGAGGTAATCCTCTGATATGAACGCCCTCGATATTGGAAGCCCTAATCGATGGGCCGATAAGGAGACTTATAAAAAGGCCGCAGGGCTCGGCCGCCGCCGCCGCATCCCCCGAGGCGCTACGGGTTGCGCGGGCGCGTTGGCCCTGGGCGGGTCTCGGTGTCTCTGACAGCTTGAGTGTGTGTGTGTTGTGTGTGTGTGTGGGGGGGGGGGGTTGTGTGTGCTGTGTCCTAGCAGCGGGCACGTTGGCGCTGTGCGGGTCCCTGAGAGCCTGTGTGTGTTGTGTCTTAGCAACGGGACCGTTGGTGCTGTGCGGGTCTGGGTAGCTCTGAGAGCGTGAGTGTGTGTGTGTGTGTGTGTGTGTGTGTGTTGTGTCCTACCTGCGGGAGCGTTGGCGCTGTGCGGGTCTGGGTGTCCCTGAGAGCGTGCGTGTGTGTGTGTGTGTGTGTGTGCGTGCGAGCGTGTGTGTTGTGCCCTAGCAGCGGGAGCGTTGGCGCTGTGCGGGACTGGGTATCTCTGAGAGCGTGAGTGTGTGTGTGTGTTGTGTCCTAGCTGCGGGAGCGGTGGCGTTGTGCGGGTCTGGGTGTCCCTGAGAGTGTGCGCGCGCGTGTGTGTGTGTGTGTGTGCGCGTGCGTGTTGTGCCCTAGCAGCGGGAGTGTTGGCGCTGTGCGGGCCTGGCTGTCTGAGAGCGTGAGTGTGTGTGTGTGTGTGCGCGTGCGTTTGTGTGTTGTGTCCTAGCTGCGGGAGCGGTGGCCCTGTGCGGGTCTGGGTGTCCCTGAGAGCGTGCGTGCGTGTGTGTGTCTGTGTGTGTTGTGTCCTAGCTGCGGGAGCGGTGGCGCTGTGCGGGCCTGGGGACTGGGTATCTCTGAGAGAGTGAGTGTGTGTGTGTGTGTGTGTGTGTGTTGTGTCCTAGCAGTGGAAGCGTTGGAGCTGTGCGGGTCTCGGTGTCCCTGAGAGTGTGTGTGCGTGTGTG